>NC_056737.1:589601020-589658520 GCF_019279795.1 Protopterus annectens | reverse complement strand
GCAGCACTCTGCTGGGATAGATATTAGCCCTTTGGTGGGGAGGGGGGGAGAAGTTTGCCCTGAACCTGTCAGCTAGGATGTTGGCAATGTCTGTGGGTTCGGTGTATTTTTTGTCATTTTGGACTAATTCTGAGCATATCTGGGAATTCCCACCCAGGTTCCTAACATAACTAAAGAAAGCCTTGTGATTATCCTTAGTGTCCTGTGCAATTTTTCTCTTGAAGCTGGCCTTAGACGATTTTATGAGTGCCCGTAGTTTTTTGCTAATACTGATCAGAGATGCCTTCCCTTTTTGGGATTTTGCTCTATCATGTAGTAGCTTCCTCCTTCTATTGTATAGTTTGTTTATGGCTGGGGTCCACCAGACAGGATGTCTGCCTTTGGAGGATTGGGTCTTGGTTTTATTTGGGATTGCATGATCCATGCATTCCTGAAGGTGTTCATAGAATGCGTTTATAAAGGATTTTGCGGTCTGGGCCATATTATCCACAGGCCCGGGGGCTTTGAAGGATTCCACCTCGGTTTTGTGGAGTGTGAAATTTGCTTTAGAGAAGTTTTTCACTGTGGTTTTCTGGGCATGGGGTGGGGTCAGGATGTGAATATCCAGTGAGATTAGTTTATGGTCTGATCTTACCAGTGAGGGATACACTTCTGGTCTGGAGCATAGAGTCCCCATGTTGGTGATGATCAGGTCCAGTATGTTTTCCCCTCTTGTGGGAGTGGTAACAAGTTGTTCCATAGCATTTGAGTTTATAAATTCTAGGAACCTTTGGGCTAGGGTGTTGGAGCTAGAGTAATGCTCCCAGTCTATGGTTGGGTAGTTAAAGTCACCCAATATAATGGTGTTTGGAGAGACCTTCATATTTTCCAGTGTTCTCAGGAAGGCTGAGTGGGGTTCCTGGGTTTGGGAGGGTGGTCTGTAGCAGGCTATAAACTGGAAGGCAGTTTTACCCACTGTTAGTTGCACATGGATAGTCTCTGATGCTTCGTGCTGTGCCACCAACCTGGAGGTGTGGGTATCTTTGATGAATATTGATACTCCCTCCTTTTGTGGTTCGGTCCAAGTTTTGGGACCAAAAGCATGGTATGAGGTATAACCTGGCAGTGCTGGGGTGCTCTCGAGCCTTGAACTAGGTTTCTGTTACTGCACAGATATTGATGTTCTCCATGCTAAGGAGAGTTTCGAAAAGTGCATCTTGAGGTTTAGACTTCTGGCATTGAGTAGCATTACTCTTAGTTTCTTATCCCTTGTGATACCTATGGAGGTGGGTTTGTCTTTTGAGCCTTGCCTAAAAAAGGCACTATGGGGGTAGCAAGAGCCTTTGCCAATATCCAAAGCCCAGGGGTGACAGGTGCAAGCTTTCCCTAGCAAAGCATCGTGGCTTGTCGAGCATGTCATCCCAGGCTGACAGGCACTGGATCCCCTTTGAATGACACCAATACTTAAGCCAATTGTTGAAATTGATAATCTTGTCTTCATACTGTGGCATCATTCTTGGTGAGGGTAAGATGCTACTCAAGGTCAGGGTCATACCGCCTGGGCTACATGATCAGAGAGCTCCTCTATGTCTCTTTTCATGTAGTCCAGGGAGGTACATCTCAGGTCATTCACACCAGCATGGACAATGACTGAGTCATATTTGTACTTGCCTTGGAGTGACCTGAGTGCTTGTGTTATGTGGCGGATCCTAGCACCTGACAGGCAGCTCACCGTGACCTTCTCCTTGTTCAGCCTGGTGAGTGGGACATCAGTGTGCCTGATGACAGAGTCACCTATTACAAGTGTATCAGGTGTGTTGTTTAGCCTTAAGGGCTGTGACTGTTTGGCACACTGGCTTTGTGAGCTATGTGTTGCACGTGTTTTGTTTTGGGGTAGCGGTTGCTTGGGTGTCTGCTTTGGAGGTCTCTGCTGCTTAGGCAGATTTTTATTTAGAGCCTCCAAGTATGTTTTTGTGTTTTTATGTGTTTGGTTTGCTGTCATGGTAGGTCTCTGTGAGACTGGAATTTTAGTGAGTGTGGTTTCCTTCTCCTCCTCACTGGTTATGCCAGTACTGAGTTGAGAGAGCTTAGCCTCCAGTTTGGCTATATGGTTGCATCTCTCACATGTGTTGAAATTTGTTGGGAGGCGGAGAGGGTTGTCTGTGTACATGAGGCAGTTGTAACATTGCCTGAAGATTCCCAGATTCACTAGCTGGACTGGAGAGGAGATTGACAACTGACCTTTGGACATGCTAGAATAGTATTGGGGATTTCTTTATAATTGAAAAAAATGGCCAATGGGGAGCAAGGTACTCCAGGGGGTGTTTGTGAGGGTGTAGTGCTTTTAATTTTTTAGTGCTGACTTATATAATTGCTTTAGTGAGCAAGTGCCAGGTAACTTAAATGCAAAAATTGCAAACAGTAACTTTCTTTCAAGTGAAACAATGAAATAAGTACAGTAAGCAATGCAGATATCGCTAGGGATCCACAGAAGCGCTGAAAAGCTGCGTTTTAGGTGGAATTAGCTTTTCAGGGAAATAACAAGCATACAAACAAAACTAGATTCAGCAGGCCTGGATCTAGTCTATGCTACAGCAAACAAGGTGTACCAATTACAGTAAGAAATAGTTCAAATATGCAGGCACTATAAGCCTTTAACCAGAAATTCCCAGCTCAGAAGGGCAGAGTCCAGCCTCTTCTCCCACAAGAGTGCAGACCATGAACCTTCTTAATGTAAAATAACTGGCCTGAAGCCCAGGTGCTTAAACCAGAACTAATACACTTTTAGAATAACAGACACTGAGCCCTCAGTCAGCAGTTCCCAACTTAGAAGGATGTAAGCTACCTGTCCTGCCACCACAGTGCAGCCCACAAACCTTCCTAATGTAAAACAACTGGTCTAAAGCCCAAGTGCTTAAACTAAAAGGCTTAGAATAAGTTACACCAAGCAGTAATAAATACAATTGAGTACTTTTATGATGACATAAAAGCAAAATAAAGTAGGAAAAAACTCAAATACAGTTAAAGCAGATAATTTTTTTTTTAGTGGAAAGAGAGAAAGGAAAGAGAGAAAGGAGTAGCCGAAACTAAGCTGATTGGCCTTCTCAAATGTTCTCCCTGTACTCGGTAGAATGAAGTAATGACACTAGACTGGGAGGAGGGTCCCAGATCAAATTTACACTAGGGGCGGGCAACTGCAAAGCCACCAACTATAAAAACACTATACCAGCAGAGAGGGAGGGTGGGAAACAAACTGCAGAAATGTTTCACAGCTGAAAAGCAGCAGTGAGCCTTTAAATGAAAGTTTTAAACAGCTAAAGGAGCCTCTAGAAAAAAAGAGTTTACTGTAACCAGTTATCAGAAACAAACAACCCAACTGATGCTTAATAAAAGTGGACAATTTCCAGTTAATAACTCACACACAGTGAAACTAGCTAGAAAAATACACAGTACACAAAGTGCTATACATAACAAAGAAATAAAGAACAAAATAAACAAAAAAGAGGATACTTAATGAGCTTTCTGCTTTATAATCTTGGGATTCTGAAATTCAATATTTCAGAATTTTGGGATTATAAAGTGTTCCTATATATATATATATATATATATATATATATATATATATATATATATATATATATATATATATATATATATATATATATATATATATATATATATATATATATATATTCATATATACATAGATATTTTATATATATATATATATATATATGTGTGTGTATATATATATATATATATATATATATATATGTGTGTGTGTGTGTGTGTGTGTGTGTGTAGTGCAGTCGGACATCAGATACACACTCTGAACCTCTTACTGCAACAAATCTGTCCGAAGGCTGCCTAAAGTCGGGTGAAGGGGCCCATACTATGGACCTCTTTTAATTATTGCCATTATCCCTTCCTCCCCAGAAGCAACTGCTATGCCTTGCAGCAAAATTATAAGGCCTGCTATGTCTTGAACCCAAGGGCCTATAAACTACAATAAAAGCAATGTAACTTTACATCCTCTGAGCCCTTTAAAATAGAGATGACTTTCCAAACATATCAGTTAGTACAGTCATTCAACAGTAGGGAAAGGAGTCTGCAGAATCTGTCAGGTTCTCTGTATGCACAGCTACATAGGTGAGGTTTGGAATACACCTCTGAACCTGCCATTTTTAAAAAATCTGTGCTCCTAGACCCAGTAGGCAGCCCTTTCCCTCGTGGCATGTACCTAATGTTTTCAGCAATCTTTATGTATTTTCTCAAGTGAACTAAGCATTTCTACATGTTTTCTACCAATATATGTGCTATTACTGTCATGTTTGCCTAACAGAAATGCCTACAATGAAATAGAATGCTCAGATGTGATTGCTGATTAGCTCTACAGCTACGCCGTACTGTTTTACTGTTTTCAGCTCACTGCATGGATACATAGCTGCTATTGTTTATTGTCTAGACTGTACTGAGTTTGCAACATAGTACTGTAGATTCTGTTGCTACAAAGTAGCGAATTAGCGGCTGTAAAGCATGTACAGACTCACCCTAAATGTTAAAGCCTAAAATAACTTGTAGTTTGCATTCCTAGAGCTACGGACAGCCAAACTCATTGGTCTGTGTAGGTTGCAGCTCAAATACAATGTTTTAGTGGTCGTTTAACTAATAAATCCACAGAGAGCTATTTTAAATCAGGGAAAACTAGCAGAGTATATTTAGAATGCTACAAACGGCCATATGCTTTGAACTGTGTATTTTGAAGCTATTGCTAGTGATTGTGAGGACTGTTAGCTCGGAGGGACTTAAATTAAGTTACTATAGTAAAAAACACATTTTTATCAACAGACTGGAAGCTCCGTTGCTTAACTAGCACTACGGACTTTAGTACCTGCATATGTTATGCTATATAGAAGGCACATCAGAAAAGCCGATATTTTACAACTGCACAGGATTATACAGGGAAAATAGTTGAGTTGTAGACATATTTGCAGTGATTCCCTGCAGATAGTGTTACTGCTTGAGCCCTAAACTGTTCTAATTAATATTAATCTATCTTTCCCACCAGGGACTACCGTCCTAAACAAGCTGTCCACAAGGCATACAGCAAGAAGGACGCTGCCCTACTGTAAAACCCAGCAAACCTGCTCTGAGCTGCCCACCAGCAAAAAGCCCTGCTAAGGGTATTAATCATCTAAAATTGTCTGGGCATTTCAAATCTGCTGACCTGGGTCTATAGCACTATTTCCTAGCCCTAATTATAGTACCATCCCCTAACACCACACTTCCCCAGTTTTTATCTATAAAATTGGAAGCAAACAACAGAGAGTTCCCCAAAATTAAAACAGAACATTGTATGAAAAAGGGTAAAAAGCATACCCCTGACTTGCAATTTATATAGTGCAAATTACTCATTTATATAATGCAATTTACTCATTCAAAGCTTATGCTGTAAAACCTAAGCACAAGCATACTTACTTGGAAGTTTCATGTGTGTGGTTTAGCCCTGCTCCGCTTGCCCTCGCTGCTCTTGGGCTCCCTCCGCACCTCTCCCTGCCCCCAATTCCCATCCGCTCCCAGTGTCTCTAGCTTTATAGCCACTATACCACTCCCGCTCCAGTTGAACAAATTAGTAATCCCCTACCCAGCCTAACACATCCCACTACCATCCCTCCTTTTTCCTAACCAGTCCAATCAGTACTGAACTGTGTACGCTACTCCAGTCTCACCCTCAGTAGTAAATATCCAATCTCAAGATCCTGAGGGTCCTAGGCCTATAGTACCAATATAGTCTCCAACCATGTTACCATATAAAGTAATGTCATTTCTCTCTCTGCTATCCCTCATGCTATTTCTATATTTCCTTACCATTTACGAAAATCATTCTTACCTAGGAGTTCAACATCCAGACTCTCAAACTAGCACAGCTGTATCAAATAATACTGGCTACCCAGTAGTTACAACTATTTTCAACTCCTTAACCACAATTAGACCCAGATACGTCAGCTCAAAATATAAATACTATGAAAAGCTAATAAACAAAATCCTGAAAGTTACAGTAATTATACACAAGAACCTGGCAATGGATGGAGATGTTCATCCAAACCCCGGCCCTGCCACCCTAGATAAAGCAACATCCATTACTACTAACCCAGATGAATCACTATCTATTACTAATGCCCCCAACTCCCTCCTGATCTGCCAACTAAATATACGAAGCATAAATAACCAAGTGCACAATCTGCATGCCCTCCTACAAGTCCATTCCCCTGATTTTCTATGCCTAACTGAAACCTGGCTGAAACCAACAACTTCAGAAAATGAAATCCTACCACCTGGGTATAATATACTTAGACTTGATCGCTCTTCCAGGAAGGGGTGGGTAAATGTACTCAGGTCTACACTAAATGCTACTTTAGACCCCAGTCAATCACCCCAGGTCAGTAAGGCAGAAATAATTGCTACCAAGTTCCAAATTAACAAACACAAAAGCATAAATATAGTCTGTGTGCATATTCCACCAGGGAATAATACCAGTTCACTAGAAGACATCCTCCAATGGTTAGCTAGTAACTATCCACAAGAAACCATTGTACTAGGAGACCTTAACATCGATTAGAACACTTCTTCCTCTCAATCTCCTACCACCCATGTAACCTATATGGATTCACACAGGTTTTATCCACCCCTACCACAATAGGAAAACATAACCAAAAAGATAGTATACTGGACTGGATACTAATCAATAGCCATCCCCAAATGTATTCTGCGGGGGGTCATCCCTGATGACCTGAGTGACCACTTTCTTACCTTTATCTGCAAGCACAAATCCAATTACTCTCAGCATCCCATCTACAGAACAATATGAAATACTAAAAGCTTCAATCCTAATAAGTTTCAGGATGAACTTAAGGCATGCAACTGGGCTGCCCTAAAGCACCTGCTCCTTGATGAAGCTGTCTCCCACTTTAACAATAAATTCCTCTCCATCCTCGATGCTCATACTCCTGCTCGTTCCACAAGGGTAAAAACAAAAGCTGCCCCGTGGCTCTCTAAAGACACTAAAACAAAAATCATACTCAGAAATAAGGCATGGGCAACATGGCGTGCTACTAAAGACCCTATAAAACAAACCAAATTTAGACAACTAAGAAATGAGACAAAACAAGCTATTCTATTAGATAAAAAAAACTACTACCTCCATCTCCAACAAGGGAACCAAAATAACCCCCAAAAATTCTGGGCAGGGTTAAATAAATTACTGCACTCAGGTCAAATCACCACTCCACCTCCCTCAGCCTCTGCTGATAAATTACCAGTGGATGTTGCTAACACCTTTAATAATTTCTTCACTGAAGCCATCCATGCCATTGCTAGCCAAATATCCCTTAACTCCTCTAACCTACTGGATAGCACTCCCAGCTCCCAGACCTCCTTTAGCTTCCAACCAGTCTCTACATATTTCATTCATTCACTACTCAAAAAATTAAAACCTACTACCCTAGCTGCAGACCTTCTCCCAGCAGAATATTTCCAAAAAGCTGCAGATACCATTGTGTACCCCGTTTCCATTCTAATTAATCGGTCCATATCAGAAGCCTCAGACCCCTCTATCTGGAAAATATCTCGTGTGATACCCATCCATAAAGGTGGTAACTCTACTGAGTTATCCAATTATAGACCCATAGACATCTTATCACCTCTGGAAAGAATAATGGAAAAATGCATCCATAAACAGCTCCTGTACTTTCTAACCCAAAACAACCTTCTGGCTAACTCCCAGCATGGCTTCAGACCATATCATAGTACCACCACAGCTCTCCTCACCTTCTCTAATGCTATAAACTATAACAGGAACAACAACAAGTTATCTTCAGCCCTCTTCTTAGACCTGTCCAAGGCTTTTGACATGGGCAATCACCATCTTCTCATCAACACCCTGGCAACAATGTCCCTAGGCAATCACTCTACCTGAACAATAGACTACAATCCATCTTATGGCAGAACAAACTCTCAAACCTCCTACCATACACTCTAGGTGTCCCACAGGGGTCCATCTTGGGACCACTTCTGTTTTCCATTTTTATCAATGACCTCCACAAAGTCATCCCTGATGCCATCTGCATTCAATACGCAGACGACTCAACACTGATCTGCACTGGCACCTCGCATACAGAGATTCTATCAATAACTCAGAGTACATTCAACCTAGTAGAGAACTGGCTTGCCGCTCGCTGTCTTATACTAAATCTTAATAAAACAAAACTCCTACTTTTCACCCCCACCAATAGATCTCTGGCATTATCACTCTCCATTAAGGCCAATAATGCTACCATAATCACTCCAGATGCCCATACAAAACTGTTAGGAGTCATTATAGACAACAACCTTAAGTTTGATGTGCACATCAACAAAACAATCAAAACCATTATCAGAAAACTGAGCTCACTATATAGGATAAAACCATTCCTTACCCCATATGCTAGGACTTCCATTGCCCACTCCCACCTCCTCTCTACACTCTACTATGCTTCATCTTTCTGGCCAACCTAAATAAAACTGACCTTAACAAACTTTCAAGCTGCTATAACAACATAGCAAGATTTGCAACTGGTCTACCCTATAGAACACATCATTGTAAAAATTTAAATTATCTCGGATGGCTAGAGCTTCCCAGGCAGATTCAGTATAATCAACTCATTGTGGCTCACAAAGCACTTAATGAACCAGATAATACACCTATCCTGAAAGAAATAATTTATCCCCACTCCAACTCCAGATCACTCCGGTCATCCAATAGGCTATCAGTGCAAACCATTAAATCCAACAAATCAGCTGGTGACTCCCTGTTTGCCAACTCTGCTGGCAAAATTTGGAATTCCCTTTCTGCTAACATTACCCTACATTCCACCCTATCTCAATTTAAGAAAGCTCTCTAGGAGCACTTCAAGTCTGAATGGATATGTCCCTGCTCCAAGCCTGACTAAATCCTCATGCATATTGGTTTACTAGTTCTATGTCTGTAAGCGGTAGTCAATTATCTTTGTTATGCTAGTCTAGAAGACGGTTAGACTGTATTAATCTAACTGGACTATAAAATGTGTTATATTTGTAAAAATTCAACTAGACTGTAAAATGTGTTCTGTATGTATAATGTTATGAAGACTCATGATCTACATGTACATTGTAATGATTGTATATGAAACCACCTTTGGAGCTTTTCTCCCCGGGCCTCCACTGAAAATGAACATGTATTCAGTTGGACTATCCCAGTCAATCAATGTAAAATAAAATAAATATGTATATATATATATATATATATATATATATATATATATATATATATATATATGTGGACATATCTATACATAATACATATATATAGAGAGATACACATCTATATTTATATCTACATATATGCATACACACACACACACACACACACACACACACACACACACACACACACACATATATATATATATATATATATATATATATATATATATATATATATATATATATATATATATATATATATATATATATATATATATATATATATATATATACATATATATATATATATATATATATATGTATATATATATATATATATATATATATATATATATATATATATATATATATATATATATATATATATATATATATATATATATATATATATATATATATATATATATATATATATATATATATATATATATATATATATATATATATATATATATATATATATATATATATATATATATATATATATATATATATATATATATATATATATATATATATATATATATATATATATACATAATATACAGAAATATACGACAAATACATGCAATCTGAGGGTCATGCTGCTGCATACTAGAAGTCTAAATCTAAAAATGCACTCACTGGAAGTATTCCTTAAAATGGGGAACAATTACATCTGTACTGTAACAGAGACCTGGTTAAAGTCAGCAGGAAGCACCCCTTCACTACCAGCCTATAACTCATTCCACACCTTTTGTTTGCAGAACTTGGACTGAAGCTCCAAAGCTGGTGGTATTTCCATATTCATTAAGGACACCCTTACCTCCAGATTGGTAGACCAACATTATGCATTATAGATCCTGCAGGTGTAGCTAACATTGGGTAAGACAGTAGTTCAGGTTATAGCCTGCTATAGGTCCCCAGACATGTCCCAAGACTCACACTCCATGTCCCTAAACATCCTGGGGAATATTAGTGTCCAACCTAATACTCCCATACTGGTTGACTTCAACTACCCTACCATTAACTGGGAAAGCTACTCATGTACCGATGCACATGCCCATCACATCAACATGGCCCTTGCTAACATGGGCGACTGTTATTGTACACCAATAGTCAACCCCTCCCATGTTATATCTGAACACAAATTAATCACCTTTGGAAATCTACAGTCCTCCCAACCCCTTGCACAGGTAACCACCATGAAAAGCCTTTCCAAAGCAACTATGGCCTCCTAACAGCAGAGGTGGCTAACCTCATGGCAGCCATGCAAATGGAGACTAGTTGCGTGACTGCTGAATCAAACAAAAATGCATTATGAACATGTACACAAATGCATGGATACTGCCATACCCAATAGAACCAGGACCCTCACCTCCAAAAAAGGAAGCCAATCTGGTGGTCCCCGGCCATAAAGAAACTGTACAACAGAAGGAGGGAACTGATATGGAATAAGGTGAAGTCCCAAGACTGGAAAAAATCCCTTATCAGCCTCAGTTGAAAGTTGATATCATTCATCAATTACTACAAAGTTAGCTGTGAAAACAGAATTGGAGCACATAGTAAAGACAACCACAAGGCCTCATACAGTTATGTAAAGAAACTCCATGGCAATACCAAGATTTTCTCTGAGCTACTAGACAATGGTACCTCCTACACTGAGGCAACAAATATTGCCAATATACTGGGTGACATATTGAGTGCAAACTTTACCCCCCCAAAGGACCAATCACAGTACCAGTACACTGCCAGGCACCCAGGTTAACTGCTGCACCATTTAAAACACCACTGTCCAAGGCCAAGAATACAGCTTCTATGGGACCTGACAATATCTCTGACTGTGTTCTACACGAAATACAGAGTGACCAGGCTCCTCACCTGTGTGCCCTGTTCAAGCACAGCCTCACCTCAGGGTTTGTTCCTACTGAATTGTGCACTGCTACAGTCACCCCTCTCCACAAACGAGGTGCAACTACAGACCCTGGGAAATACCACCCCAACTGTCTGACAAGTCTGTTATGCAAAGCTATGGAATGCATCATCATGCACCTAATACACAGGGATATGGCAATCTGCAGACTCAGAATCCCACACAGTTTACTTTTCTAAAGGGTAAGTCATACCTGCTCAATCAACCTGGCCAACTTCTTGGAGTCAGTCATCTGAGCTGTGGATGAAGGCGAGTTGGCACATACAGCCTACCTTGATCTGGACAAAGCCTTTGATAACATTCCCTACTCAGGAATCATGCAAAAACTTACTAAGCTAAGCATCAACCCCTATATCACTAATTGGGTTGCAAACTGGGTCACAGATAGGACTCACAATATGGCAATAACTGACTCCAAGTCAGACTACTGAGCAGTCATGAGTGAAGTCCCACAGGGTTCTGTCCTGGGTCCTCTCATGTTTGGTATCAACTTCTCTGAAGTCCATGTCAACAAGAAGGGACTCTGGCTGACAACGTTTGCAGACAATTGCAAGTTGGGAGCTATTATTAACTACTCAAGTGATGTTGGCATCCTACTGAAAGGCCTCACTGAGACCAATGACTGTTGTCAGAGCCATGGCCTTAAGCTCAGTGTCAGAAAATGTTTTGTCATCCCTTTTGTGGTAAATCCTGTTCCAATGAATTACCACATCGATGGTAGTCCCCTGAACAAAGAAGCCGTTATAAGACATCTGGGTACACAGGTTGACAGCAATGTCTCTTGACCACCACATTGCCACTGTGGTCACAAAGTCCTTCTATGTGGCACATCTCAGTACTAACGCATTAGCATCCAGGAAGGAAGAGGTCATTGTCCCCCTGTACTCTTCCTGACAGAGTGACACAGTTTGCTTCAGTATACATATTCTGATGGATGCGAGGTAGGTAAATGAAATGCATGTCCTCATTTTATGACAACAATCATATCATTACAGTGATTTACCAGAAAAATTATGATAATAATCTATAAAACAGACCAGAAATATGAGCAATAAACCTGGACATCCTGAAACAATCCAGCCAGTTGACAGGTATGCTCAGAACCCCTTTCTGCAATGAATGTGGACCAAGGCTGACAAAGTGGTGGGTGGAAGCCATGTAAATGGGGATGTATCTGAAGTACTGGCATAGATAAGCTAACACAGTTGCTGTAGTAACACCCTCCTGTGTGCTTTAACATATATTTAGTGAAATAGCACAAGTAATTGAATTAGGAAATGTGCTATGGGTAATTACACATGTATTTGCAAATATATCAGGCACTATGGGGATGTAACAACACTGACAAACAGACACCAGTGTGAAAGTGAATACCCATAACCAATATCACCACATTCACATACCGGTAAGTCAAGTGAACAGTAGAGTATACGGACTGTGTGAACAAATACATCATTGTTTGCCACTCACACACTAGCCCTACATATACATTCCCAATTCTCAGTGTAGTCTGAGTCCTGACCTTGGTACAGGACATGTTTCAGTCTTCCCCTACAAACACATACAGCCAATAGATCAGCAAAAACTGGAGCAGCATGCACAGTCAGATAAAGAAGGAGCCATAACACTTACATCCACCCCCGTCCATACACAGCCCAAATAACATGTACATATGACAGGTGTACACAATCATGAGAGTCTGTTGACAATGACCAGACATACACAGGCCTCACAGAATGTAGAGGCTCAGGACTCATATCTATGGCCTCTTCCCTGACATGTCTGTGGGTCTACTACATCACTGGGAAGGTAGCAGGAATGAAGTCAAGAAATAATTATACTACATATGTCTGCGCCTCATTGACATCTGGACAAAGCCGACATCATATGGGGACAGAGGCACAAACACAGTGGTAGCTTGGACATATTGCTGTCATACATTGAGGCAGTTGCAGATGTTACTGGGTTTGTTGTAACATCCTTTAGGATGATATTTATTTATTTATTTTATTTTACATTTGTTAACCGGGAAAATCCAGCTGGACCAGGTCCATTTTCAATGGATGCCCGGGGAGAAAATCTCCACAATTAACATATAGTAAGTAGTTAATACAATGAGAAATATACAGAATGAAAAGACAGTGGATTACTTATAAGCAGAGACTTTCCAAAATTAGTTCTCAATAGTTCACAGGCATTGCAGGATTGATATATTGTTAGATAAAAGTTTACAAATAGGTAGAATAGATATGCCTACATGTGCTATTTTTAACTAGTAGTACATACAGTTTAAGACAGTTTACATTTACTAGTAAGGGTACACTGAAAGAAGTACCATGACCAGTGAAGCTTATTATAAGAAGTATGTATATATATGTTTGTAAAATAGTGTACATTCTAGTTGGAGTTGTGTGGAGGAGGAGAAGAAAAGGTATAGCGATTGTCATGTGATACATGGGCAGATCCAGGTTTTCCTGAGATGTGGTTTGAGTAGTTTTTTGAAGTTTGTATTTGTTGTTGCGGAGGTTATATTAGTGGGGAGATTGTTCCATTTTTGGGCTATGATGTGGGAATATAGGGCTTTACCTGCAGTGTTGTTAGCAGTTGTAATACTGAGGAGAGGTTTATTGGATGAGCAGAGAGGGCGACTGGAAGAGTAGGAGGTTAGTAGCTGCTTTAGGCCTGGAGTTTTCTTTGGGTAGGTTATGATGTTAAAGGCACAACAAGTGAGTTGTTGGTAAGTCAGTAAGTGAGGAAATTCAAGCCATTGAATTTCTTTTAGTATTTGGCAGTGATGTGTTCTAAAGGGAGAGTTGTTGGCAAATTTGGCAATTTTGTTATAGCATGACTCTAACTTGTCCAGATCTGATTTTCTAGTATGGGTCAGGATTGGTGCTGCATAAGCAAGTGTTGATAAGAGGTGAGTTTGAGCTAGGGTGATTCTTGCTTTATCTGTGAGAAAGTTTTTGTGTCTGTAAAGGGTTCCCATTTTCATGAACTTTCTGGATGGTTTGTGCTATGTATAGATTGAAAGATAGGTTATTGTCTATTTCAACTCCTAAGAGTTTCGTGTGGGTGGATGGAGAAATGATAATGCCATTTCTAGATGAGATAGAGAAAGTAGAGGGGGTAGATTTTATTTTATTAGGGGTGAACAGGAGAAGTTTGGTTTTATTGGGGTTGAGAATGAGTTGGATGTCAGTGATCTAAGTTTCAATAGCAGAGAATGATTCTTGGGCTAGTTCTTGTATGGTGTTGACAGATGGGGCTGCGCAAATGAGTGTAGAGTCATCTGCATACTGAATTAGTGAGGCTTGTTTGGAGGAGGTTTATAGATTGTAAAAATAGAGAAGAGTAGTGGGCCTAATATTATGTCTTGCGGTACTCCTATGGAGTCAGGGAGAGGAGGGGATGGTTCATTTCGCCATTGTACAGATTGTTGTCTGTCTGATAAGTAGCTTTTGAACCAGGAGATAGTACGAGAAGTGAAGGATAGAGAGTGAAGAGCATCCAATAGTTTAGGGTGTGAGACCAAGTCAATTGCTTTAGAGAGGTCTAAAAAGATAGCAGATACATAGTTGTTTCTATGATGATTAACCTGATTGGTAAAGGAGAGAAGGGCAGTAGATGTACTATGGTGAGGGCGGAATCCATGTTGGGTGGAGGAGAGAAGATTGTTTGTATTCGAGAATTGCATGACTTGCAAGTGTATGCATTTCTGTAGGAGCTTAGATAATGGGGAATGAATAGCTATAGGCAGATAGTTGGAAAAGTTGTAAGATTTACCACCTTTGTGAAAAGTATAATGTAAGATATTTTCCATAGTTGTGGTACATAAGCTTCCTGAATGGACCTGTTTATTAAGATTGAGACTGGATATGATAGGGAGTCAGCTGCTATTTTAAGAAGTTTGCAGGTATACCATCAGTTGCAAGTGTTGTAGGTTTTAGGGTGAGGAGGAATTTTTTAATTTTAGATGTAGGGACAGGTGAGAGAGAGAAGGATGGTTGGTTGGTAGAGCTGCTAGGAGGGCTACACACAGTTGTGGCTGATGAGTTATTAGTGTTAGACAGTTGGTTGGACAGAGTTTGAATTGAGTTTATTAAATGACAGTTAAGCTGGGAAGCTATATCTTTGCTGTTAGTATTGGGGGAGGTAGGGGTGGGGGTAGCAATTGTGCTAGGTTTTAGTAGGGAGTTGATACTATACCAACATTTTTGGGGATTTCTTGAGTGTTTGTTTTGGAGACCTAAGAAGTAGTTTTATTTGTCTAGTTTAGTTTGTTTTTTGGGTAGATTCCTAAGTAGTTTATACTTTTGTTTGGTATGGTCGGAGTTTTCTTGTTTCCATTGCTTCCAGGCCTTGTCTCTGGTTTTTAGTAGGGCTCTTGTATCCCTACTTAACCATGGAGCATAGTTTGCTTTGTTTTTTATCTTTCGTATTGGTCAAATGAATTTAGAACTGAGCTAAACATATTATTAAAATGGTCTACTGCCTGATCTAGGTGTAGGGTTCTTAGAGGCTGCCAGTTACATTGCCTTAGAATGTTGCTTAGGTTGTAGGGGGTTAAGTTACGATCATCCCTGATTTGTCTGTAGGTTATGGGTTTTGGACTATTGGTTTGTTTCCTTAGGAGGAAAGTGGGGAGATGGTCACTGAGAGCATCAGGTAAGCATCTAAGCATCTAGTCTGATAGTGATGTTTGGGGCTATTCACTAGTGTCCAATCAATAATTGTTTGTTTTTGGGGTTTTTTGTCAATTCTGGTGGGCTCTTGAATTAGTTGGGTGAAGCCATAGAGGTTAATTTGGTTAGTGGGATTGCTGGAGTTGCAGGCTTGCCAGTCAGTATTGAGGTCACCTAATAAAATTGTTTCATGAGAGGAATTATGATTAAACCATTGAGAGTTATTTCCAGGAGGAATGTATCAGCAAAGGATGTTAATTTTTTTATCATTGTTTATTGGTAAGATAGAGTCTATGGTTTCGGCGTTTTGAAATGTTGGCAAAGGGGTATGAAATGGCTGGAGGTTTATTTTGTTTTTGAATAGAATTGTGACTCCACCACCTTTCCTACTTGTTCTATCTAGCCTTAAGATGCTGTAAACTGGTGGTAGAATTTCATTGCTAGGGATATGTGGTTTCAGCCAGGACTCTGTTATAGTTAGAATGTCAGGAGAGTAGTGGGTAATAAATATATGTAGTTCCTGGAGTTTGTTGGAAATACTTCTAGTGTTGATATTAATGATTAGTAGATCATGTTGAGTTCTACTGGGGAGATCAGTGAAGGAGGGCCCTGGGTTTGGGTGTATGTCACCAGGGATAAGGAGTATTTTTCTGAGTTTGAAAATGTGTTTGATAGCATAGGTTAGGTTTGAGAGGGATACATAGACTGCATTCTTATTGATAGTTGTTGATAGGTGGGTGTTAGGAGTGTGTAGAATA
Source organism: Protopterus annectens (assembly GCF_019279795.1). Taxonomy (NCBI): domain Eukaryota; kingdom Metazoa; phylum Chordata; order Ceratodontiformes; family Protopteridae; genus Protopterus; species Protopterus annectens. Next base: position 589,641,886 of record NC_056737.1, on the reverse strand, counting down.
ATACTATTGTTAAATAGTATTATTATATACTATATGACTATACTATATGACGTCGGTAATACCAATAGATGTGAGTATTTACTGACTGCATTCCCCAGAGTCCATGACTGATTTACCAAGGACACCAACTGTCTGGGGAACAGACAAAACAGATCAGGCAAACATATGGCCAGTCTGTGGACAGCGTGACAGTGGAGAGGTATGTCAGAGACATATCACTGTCAGTTGTGAAGTCACTCACTAAATGCATGTCCGCACAAACCCTGTCAATCTATCAAGCCACCATGTGTATAACAGCACTGATGACATAGAATCTGCTCACAAATCTGGGGATATGTCCACCATGTTGTTTGGCTGTCTCCACATGTCCTGTCCTGTGACGTCTTGACACCTACTCTATGTGAATCTGTAGCTCACCACCTCTGTAATATCCCTCACACAGGCAAGGAAAAGGGGCAAGGCCCACATTAAGGAATGTCCCATATGTTGGAACTAGCAGCAGTGTCCAAGCCCACAGCACAATACTATGTGGGCACCTACATAGTGGTATGGCCTTAGCAATACCTGACATCTGCACATCTGTACAGAGGACAGACAGAAAGTAGATAGCCAACAGGTTATGCATTAGGATGAATGTTTTGAAAGATAGAAGTCTGAAGCTGAAAGGTATGCCATTACTACATGACAGCAGTCCTCAATGACATGTTCAAAAAACATAGTAGTCTACAGTTAATATCAACATATCAGATTAATATTCAATAGGATATACATAAAAACATAAAGCTCAAGAACAAGATAGTCACTACTCAAAGTCCCAACTTTGCATGCAGGGGTGTATGGTTCTAGTACTACAATCTGAAATCTATTCTTACTTGGAAAAGCACTGTTAAAAGTACTAATGTAATGATACAATATGTGTTAAACAATTTTTTTCAACCAGTGCACTGTAGCTGGTGTAACATGCAGGCATGACTGCATATAACCTGGGATACTACCCATGTATAAAACAAATACAAAGAAAAAAAGATTGTGGTACTACCAATATATACCCAGGTGTCCCATACAGTATAGTCACAACCCTTGCTACTGTAATGACAGCACATAGAAGCATGTTATGTACAGGAAATGAAATACACTTATTAAAGATGTCATTACCCTGCTATTTTATCAGACTGGAATGTGGTCACTGGTTACCAGGGCTGAGCTATGCTTAAGAGGTTTCACCATTGCTTAAAAGTAAATGCTAAGCAGATTTGCACAGTGGTAAGTGAAGCCTACATGGTGTAAATGTCTATTCATTTAACTGTATGTTAGCACTGCTTACCATTGCACAAACCCACACAAACCCACTTAAAGCTGCTCAAAACTGCCTTAATCATTCGGTATCCAACAGTCCTTGTTCTGCCTAGCAACAAAATAAACAGCCCCTGCAGGTCCTGAACCCAGGACCAGTAAGCCATCTCAGCTGCATGGTTTTAGGATGTTTTTTTTATCAAACATGCCATGCTTCACAACCAGTTTACAATAGGGAAGAGACACTGTGCAATTAGGAAGGATTGGTATATATAAATGTATATATATATGAAAATATACATAGAGAGAGAGATATGTATGGAGATCCATATATAAGTATAACAATATATAGATATATTACCAATAAATACTGAGGTGTGTGTGTGTGTGTGTGTGTGTGTGTGTGTGTGTGTGTGTGTATATATATATATATATCTATATATATCTATATATATATATATATATATATATATATATATATATATATATATATATATATAAACGATGACCAAGAAAGGCAAAACAATGAAGCACAGGACAGTACTTGCAAAGCAAACTGAAGTTTAATGAAGCATGAACACAAACTGCATAAACGTCACACAATACGTTTTCATTTCTATTACTTCCTCAGATGTGGGCTGATGAAATACAAAGTCCATTTTATAATGTGTGCTCTACCCTAATTAACCAATCAATGTACAAAGTATCCAATTAAATAATTAAAATGTGAAAAATCATGGAAATATGCATACAACTGACTTATTTCCTAACTATTTAAAATTAAAACATATAGCAGTTTATTACAATGAAACTAATGTGGGTAAAAATATTGTTGATAAAAAGCAAGATGAGAACCATAACTCAGAGATGTATTAATGTGCTGTTTTACAAACTTAACAGTTCATCTAGCACCATCTGGTGGCCAAAAAATTCATAAGAAACTTCACCTTATCCTAAGACATACCTAAAATTTAATATATATTGAAATCAAGTTTTATTATAATGTATATAAAAAAATCCTAATGTTAAATAATTACAATAAAGTTAAAATGCTAAATAACATTTAAAAACATTATGTGGCCATATACTAAAGCTTTGCAGATCTCAATTTCAAAAGGGGGGCTATGGAAATATTTTCATTGAGACCTGGAACTTTATTCGCCTCCAGAGTTAATTACCAATATAGCTCTCTATATTCAATTTTCTCCTCCCAAAGACCACCCCTTGCATCAATATTCACTCTCTCAATAACATAAAATACAAATTGTGCTGTCAAACATCCCTTTGTGTGTTTATAAAGTGCATTTGTTTCCTTTCTAACCTGAATATCGTACATATGCTCATAAATTCTCCTTTTCAATTTTTGTTCTGTTTTCCCAACATAAAAAGCCTGACATACCTGGCACAATGCCAGGTATATCAGGCCTTTAGAATCACAGTTATTGTAATCCCTTCCATCTAACCTTATATTTCTACTTTCTAAAAAGACTTCTTCTTTATTAATAGCATATGTACACTGCGAACAATGACCACATTTAAATGTTCCTTTTTTAGTTTTGCCATTAGAACGCCACATTTAAATCAAGATTTATGGAGTGAGGACCTGAAATTTTTGACTATAGAAGTAGTTGACTTGTTTTCTAGCATACCTCATGAACAAGGATTAAGGTTACTAGAAGAGATAGTTTTTGAAGACAACACTTTAAGTCATAATGAATGTATTGTTATTATGCAGTTAATTGATTTGGTCTTAAAATATAATTTTAGTTATTTTAAGGGAGAATACTTTCACCAGATAAAGGGAGTAGCAATGGGGGCCACTTGTGCCCCTACATATGCCAATCTGGTATTGGCCAAGTGGGAGGAGAAATTTGTCCTACAATCTGAATATAGTAAGGGTTGGACTCAATACAAGAGAGTTTTGGGTGATATTTGTATTCTCTGGGTTGCACCTGCAGATCAAGTTTTATTATTTATTAAGGTATAAAAAACACTGCTAAGGTATGGCTCCAGAACTCACAAACGTCAATGCATAAGTCCAAAGACATAAAAAATACTGGTAAGGTAAGGCTCCAGATCTCACAAACTTCAATCCATCAATAGAAACTTTCTGGCAGTACTGTCTTTATTGCAACACAAGCACTTTCACTATCAGCTTCATCAGGTGTATAAGCATACAATACAAACACACACCTTTATATCTTACTTCTAAATCACATGACCTTCATCAATTAACATTTAAAAAGATATTATTTATTATTAACTGTATATAAAAGATTTTTATTTCTAAACAAAGTATATCATAACAATATAATACTTTCACAATGTAAAAAAAGGAATGAATATTAAAAACAAAAACAACTAAATAATAAAAATAAAAATAATAAAAATAACAAAAATCAAAGAGCCTATCTACATAAAGCTCTTTTTCCAAGTACAGGTTTCATGGGCACACAATCATTAAGCCCATGTCCATAATTTGCTCTAAGCATCACAATCCATTTTGCTTCCATCTCTTCTGTTCTTGCCTTAACATCCCCTCTCCTCATGTTCACATATGTCCTACAAACAACCATAAACTGAAAGCTGTGCTGATCACCCATATTTGAGACATGTTTCGCTAAGGCATTAACACTAGAGCCTTTCCTTATATGATAAACATGCTCTCTAATTCTTTCCTTTAATGTCCGGTCCATTTTGCCTATGTAAAATTTGTTGCAAATCAAGCAGCTAGCAAGATAAACTACATGTGCAGTCTCCTAGGTAGCACTGACCCTAATATCAAAAATTTGTCCTGTATCTGGATGTTTAAAGGATATATCTTTGTTGATATACTTACATTGTACACATTTACCACATGGTTTAGTCCCATGATCTAAATTATTAACAACCTTACTTTTTGGTGTGCAGAGCCTTCTCTTCAAATTTTTCTTATTTTTAAATGTGAACTGAGGTATATGTCTTACTATATCACTAATCTGAGTATCTGTTACCAATATTTTCCAACGTTCATTAATAATATCTGTATATTTCCTAACATCCCTTGTATAAGGTATACAGACCTTAAGTTTACTTTCTTTCTTATGTTCTTTTTTATCAGGTCTCTCTGAAAAATAAGGTTTAGCTCTTGTATCCCTTAGTTGCTTAGTAACCATAAAGCTATTTTGAATTAATACTTGATCATAATCCCTTTCTGAGAGTTCATGACCAGTCGTGATCATTTGCTTCTCATATTCATCATTCTTGACATTCAGTCTAGAAGCTCTCAGAAACTGGTTTTGAGCCACATTCTTAAAAATATATTTAGGATGCATACTATCTCTATATAAAAGTTTATTTGCATGACATTCTTTCCTATATAATCTAGTGGTAATACTACCTGTATCATCCTTCTCTACAAAAACATCTAAAAAACTAATACCTGTGCTTGAATAATTCAATGTAAATTTTAAAAATTCTGATGATTCATTAATGTATTTAACAAAATCAGATAATTGTGTTGTAGTCCCTTTCCATAAAAGAAAAAGGTCATCAACAAACCTTCTGTAAAATAAAATCAAACTACTAAAAGGCCCTTCTAATAAATTTTCTAGTTCCCATACTGACATGACAGCATTGGCATAGCTGTTAGAACAAGAGCTGCCCATCGCAACCCCATTCTTTTGCCAAAATATCTGTTCACTAAATAAAAAACATTATTCTCAAGTACAATGTTCATTAAATTCTGTAATAACTCAATCTTGTCAGATGTCCCAAAACTTTCCAATAATTTCTTCAAATATAAAATACCTGCTTTATTAGGAATAACAGTAAATAAAGAAACTACATCAAGGGTAACAAAAATAAAATTCTCACTCATATTATACTGTTTAGTAAAATCAAATAAATCACATAAAAATGCTCTGTATCCTTCAAAATATATACAGAAGCATCAATCAATGGTCTCACATTTTTCTCTAAATAAATAGAGATTGGTTCCGTGCTCCATCCATTACCTGAGACTATCGGTCTCATAGGTGGTCTATTGTAATTCTTATGGAGCTTAGGAAGACCTTGAATTATTGGAATGGTGGGATTACATACAATAAAATATTTAGCAAAATCACTGTTAATTAACTTAATTTCTTCCATATACTTGATCTGATTATATATAGACTGTACCATTTTATCGACTTGTGTTGAAGTGACAGTTTGATAAAAATTTATATCATTCAACATTTCATACATTAAAAAATCATAATCTGGTTTATCAAATAAAACAATTTGCCCACCTTTATCAGCTGGCCTTATAACCAAGTTAGCATCATTTTCCAAATGCTTCAAGGCTTTATATTCATCTTTATCTAAATTATACCATTTATTTATTGTATTATTTGATTTCTGATTATTGTATGCTTTATATATTTCAGAAATACATATTTGTTCAAATGCAATAATAAGTGCTGTTTGTTTAGGAACGTAAACACTTGGCTTCCTAAAACTGAGATCATGTTCATCTTGAGTTTGTTGGAACATGTACTTCAGAGTTAAATTCCTAGTAAACATTTTTAAATCAAATACAATGTCAGTGATATTCATATCAGTAGTAGGTATAAAGGACAAGCCTTTTTCTAAATCATTGAGCTCAAATCTAGATAAAACACGTGTAGACAAATTAGCAACTAGTGTCTTACTTGCTGGAATGCTTTCTTTATTGTATATATGTCGTTTGCTTCCTCGTCGAGCTTCCTTTTGTACCTCGTCATACTCCTGCCTCTGTGTTGGCTTCCTTGTCGCTTCGCTCCTCTCCGATTCATTGAATTGTCTCTCATTGGCAAAGGAAAATTCAAGCCAATGTTAAACATGTTTTCCAGCAATTTATTCGTATTTGCTGACGCTACAGCATCAGTGATAGCAGATGTCTCACTGTCCACTGCCCTATGTACCTCTGCTGTAGTTAAAATGACTTTCTTCCTTGCCCCTAAATTAGTTGTAGCACTCCGTGTAGAAGTATTCAGGAAATTCCCTTCAGAAGCAGTTCCACTACAATGCTGAATATCCTCTCCTTGTACATTGACTGTCTTTTCAACTCGCTGTTTCAGGGACAACGTGTTTACATCATGATATGATTTACTAGACGCCACTACGTCATCCGTTTGAAGCATCTGTTCATTGACTGGTGGATCACGAGGCCAAGTGAAGATATTGCCCAATAGGAAATCGTTACGATCCCTTTGAAGTTTTTTAAGCTTATTTTGTAATGGTTTTCTTTTATAAACTATCACATTGTCAACAGTGTCCGACATTAATTTAGATAAAGAGTCATTATTATAAGTGTTGCACAACTGTAAATATTTGTTCCTAACTACTTCCAGTAAAGTCGCTTCTCTTCTCTCTGCCGCTTTAGTTAATAACTTCAAGTATCCCAGACTAGTTGCAATGTTCAGCTGTTGCCATTCACTCAATAGGATTGTATCGCATTCTAACTGAGCTGGCATTTTAAGTACTCTGAGACCACGAGGTATCAATTTCTCTGATAGACAAACCTCAAGGTGAAATTTCTCATACTGTGTATGGGCCAGCTTACACATATCTTTTTCAAGCAATAACAAATCAGTCCTTAGAGCCAAGAAATCCACATCTAGATCATCATCTCCATCTACGGAAAGGTTCTTTTTAAATAGCGGATTCTCATGGTCACTTACTTTTGATAGAAACATGTTAACATTCATTTCAGAACCTTGAACATTTGTCACTGGTGTATATTCCAACTCAATCTCTTCTATTTCATTAGCCATAACTCCTGTGTTCTTGGGCAAAATATGAATAATAAAAACGAAAATTAAAATAAAAATGCCCAACAAACACAAGGTACCTTTGCAGATGAAAATAGTGAGTCCAAAGGTATAAAAACACTGCTAAGGTATGGCTCCAGAACTCACAAACGTCAATGCATAAGTCCAAAGGCATAAAAATACTGCTAAGGTAAGGCTCCAGATCTCACAAACTTCAATCCATCAATAGAAACTTTCTGGCAGTACTGTCTTTATTGCAACACAAGCACTTTCACTATCAGCTTCATCAGGTGTATAAGCATACAATACAAACACACACCTTTATATCTTACTTCTAAATCACATGACCTTCATCAATTAACATTTAAAAAGATATTATTTATTATTAACTGTATATAAAAGATTTTCATTTCTAAACAAAGTATATCATAACAATATAATACTTTCACAATGTAAAAAAAGAAATGAATATTAAAAACAAAAAACAACTAAATAATAAAAATAAAAATAATAAAAATAACAAAAAACAAAGAGCCTATCTATGTAAAGCTCTTTTTCCAAGTACATGTTTCATGGGCACACAGTCATTAAGCCCATGTCCATAATTTGCTTTAAGCATCACAATCCATTTTGCTTCCATCTCTTCTGTTCTTGCCTTAACATCCCCTCTCCTCATGTCCACATATGTCTTACAAACAACCATAAACTGAAAGCTGTGCTGATCACCCATATCTGAGACATGTTTCGCTAAGGCATTAACACTAGAGCCTTTCCTTATATGATAAACATGCTCTCTAATTCTTTCCTTTAATGTCCGGCCCATTTTGCCTCCATAAAATTTGTTGCAAACCAAGCAGCTAGCAAGATAAACTAGGTGTGCAGTCTCACAGGTAGCACTGACCCTAATATCAAAAAGTTGTCCTGTATCTAGCTTTACGTAGATTCCCAGATTCACCAGCTGGACCGGAGAGGAGATTGACAACTGACCTTTGGACATGCTAGAATAGTATTGGGAATTTCTTTATAATTGGGCCAATGGGGAACAAGGTCCTCAAGGGGAGTTTGTGAGGCTGTAGTGCTTTTAATTTTTTAGTGCTGACTTATATAATTGCTTTAGTAAGCAAGTGCCAGGCTTTAGAGTAGGAATGGGGTGTTTATTATGAGAACTAGATCAGTTCTAAGGGAAAAAGTGAAGAGCAGACTTTGTGGAGCCAAGAATGGTTTAAACCCAATTAAGCAGCGTTGCCCTATGCTGCACTATGGGCAAAATCTCACAAAGCCATGCTAAAGCGGGTTTTATATAGGGGGGACTTGAAAGAGCTAGAAATTGGCCCAAAATGGCCAATAGACTACCAGATTCTTGTGCTGGGAACACTCCTCCAGGGATAGATAGGCTGCTCTAAGCTCCCCACTGCCACTGGTGAACAAAGAAGCCTTCCTTTATCCAAGAAAGGAAATGGGCAACACAGGAACTTTCCAAAAGTCCAGAATACAGCAAAGCCTGTATTTGGACTACTCTAGGTCAGGAAAGACGGGAAACAAGGATAATTTTTTTTCTTTTTTGCAACAAACAGCAAGAAAATGTAATAAATATATAACACAGGCTAGCACACTTGAGTGTGTAGCCTCAACAGGTAAATGCAACAAACAGGGCAAACTTTAAAAGTGCAGGTGCAAAAACAACTTTAAACAGTTTAAAACAGTTCAAGAAGCAGAAATACTTGCAGTTTAGCTAGATCGGACAGGTGCCCAGGTAGTAGCAGCAAAAAACCCCCACTTTTATCAGGTTAGCAGACACTCTTTTAGCCTCTCTGCTGCTAGCACCACTCTGCAGGACCATGAGGAGCTTGGCTGAGTAGTAACAAGCGCAAAAACTGCGCCAAAGTGGGTTTTATACTGGAGGACTTGAAAGAGCTAGAAAGTGACCCAAAACAGCCAATAGACTACCAGATTCTTGTGCTGGGAACACCCCTCCAGGGATAGATAGGCTGCTCTAAGCTCCCCACTGCCACTGGTGAACAAAGAAGCCTCCCTTTATCCAATAAAGGAAATGGGCAACACAGGAACTTTCCAAATGTCCAGAATACAGCAAAGCCTGTATTTGGACTACTCTAGTTCAGGAAAGACGAGAAACAAGGATAATTTTTTTTTCATTTTTGCAACAAACAGCAGGAAAATGCAATAAATATGTAACACAGGCTAGCGCACTTGAGTGTGTAGCCTCAACAGGTAAATGCAACAAACAGGACAAACTTTAAAAGTGCAGGTGCAAAAACAACTTTAAACAGTTTAAAACAGTTCAAGAAGCAGAAATACTTGCAGTTTAGCTAGATCAGACAGTCGCCCAGGTAGTAGCAGCAAAAAAACCCCACTTTTATCAGGTTAGCAGTCGCTCTTTTAGCCTCTCTGCTGCTAGCACCACTTTGCAGGACCACAAAGAGCTTGGCTGAGTAGTAACAAGTGCAAAAAACGCGCCAAAGCGGGTTTTATACAGGGGGACTTGAAAGAGCTAGAAAGTGGCCCAAAACAGCCAATAGACTACCAGAATCTTGTGCTGGGAACACTCCTCCAGGGATAGATAGGCTACTCTAAGCTCCCCACTGCCACTGGTGAACAAAGAAGCCTCCCTTTATCCAAGAAAGGAAATGGGCAACACAGAAACTTTCTAAAAGTCCAGAATACAGCAAAGCCTGTATTTGGACTACTCTAGGTCAGGAAAGACGGGAAACAACTGACCTTTGGATATTTTTTTCTTTTTTGCAGCAAACAGCAGGAAAATGCAATAAATATGTAACACAGGCTAGCTTGAATTTTTAGTGTAGCCTCAACAGGTAAATGCAACAAACAGGACAAACTTTAAAAGTGCAGGTGCAAAAACAACTTTAAACAGTTTAAAACAGTTCAAGAAGCAGCAAACCCCCCCACTTTTATCAGGTTAGCAGTCACTCTTTTAGCCTCTCTGCTGTTAGCACCACTCTGCAGGACCACGAGGAGCTTGGCTGAGTATTAACAAGCACAAAAAACGTGCCAAAGCGGGTTTTATACAGGGGGACTTGAAAGAGCTAGAAATTGGCCCAAAATGGCCAATAGACTACCAGATTCTTGTGTTGGGAATACTCCTCCAGGGATAGATAGGCTGCTCTAAGCTCCCCACTGCCGCTGGTGAACAAAGAAGCCTCCCTTTATCCAAGAAAGGAAATGGGCAACACAGGAACTTTCCAAAAGTCCAGAATACAGCAAAGCCTGTATTTGGACTACTCTAGGTCAAGATTCCCAGATTCACCAGCTGGACCGGAGAGGAGATTGACAACTGTCCTTTGGACATGCTAGAATAATATTGGGAATTCCTTTATAATTGAAAAAAGGGCCAATGGGGAACAAGGTCCTCAAGGGGAGTTTGTGAGGAAAACTTTAAATTTTTAGTGCTGCAAAACAACTTTAACCAGTTTAAAAGCGCCAGTTCCAGAAGTAGAAATACTTGCAGTTTAGAACTAGATCAGTTCTAAGGGAAAAGTGAAGAGCAGAAAAACACTTTGTAGAGCCGAGAATGGTTTAAACCTCTGCTGCTAGCACCAATCTTCAGGACCACTGCTGCACTAGTAACAAGCACAAAACCACGCTAAAGCGGGTTTTATATAGGATGGATTTGAAAGAGCTAGAAATTGGCCCAAAACGGCCAATAGACTACCAGATTGTTGTGCTGGGAACACTCCTCCAGGGATAGATAGGCTGCTCTAAGCTCTCCACTGCCACTGGTGAACAAAGAAGCCTCCCTTTTTCCAAGAAAGGAAATGGGCAACACAGGAACTTTCCAAACGTCCAGAATACAGCAAAGCCTGTATTTGGACTACTCTAGGTCAGGAAAGATGGGAAACAAGGATCATTTTTTTTCTTTTTTGCAACAAACAGCAGGAAATGCAATAAATATGTAACACAGGCTAGCGGACTTGAGTGTGTAGCCTCAACAGGTAAATGCAACAAACAGGGCAAACTTTAAAAGTGCAGGTGCAAAAACAACTTTAACCAGTTTAAAACAGTTCAAGAAGCAGAAATACTTGCAGTTTAGCTAGATTGAACAGTCGCCCAGGTAGTAGCAGGAAAAAAAAAACACTTTATCAAGTTAGCAGTTACTATTTTAGCCTCTCTGCTGCTAGCACCACTCTGCAGGACCACGAGGAGGTTGGCAGAGTTGTAACAAGTGCAAAAACCGTGCCAAAGCGGGTTTTATACAGGGGGACTTGAAAGAGCTAGAAATTGGCCCAAAACGGCCAATAGACTACCAGATTATTGTGCTAGGAACACTCCTCCAGGGATAGATAGGCTGCTCTAAGCTCCCCACTGCCACTCGTGAACAAAGAAGCCTCCCTTTATCCAAGAAAGGAAATGGGCAACACGGGAACTTTCTAAAAGTCCAGAATACAGCAAAGCCTGTATTTGGACTACTCTAGGTCAGAAAAGATGGGAAATAAGGATATTTTTTTTTTCTTTTTTGCAGCAAACAGTAGGAAAATGCAATAAATATGTAACACAGGCTAGCGCACTTGAGTGTGTAGCCTCAACAGGTAAATGCAACAAACAGGAGAAACTTTAAAAGTGCAGGTGCAGAAACAACTTTAAACAGTTTAAATCAGTTCAAGAAGCAGAAATACTTACAGTTTAGCTAGATCGGACAGTCGCCCAGGTAGTAGCAGGGAAGAAAACACTTTTATCAGGTTAGCAGTCGCTCTTTTGGCCTCTCTGCTGCTAGCACCACTCTGCAGGACCACGAGGAGCTTGGCTGAGTAGTAACAAGTGCAAAAACCGCGCCAAAGCAGGTTTTATACAGGAGGACTTGAAGGAGCTAGAAACTGGCCCAAAACGGCCAATAGACTACCAGATTCCTGTGCTGGGAACACTCCTCTAGGGAGAGATAGGCTGATCTAAGCTCCCCACTGCACTGGTGAACAAAGAAGCCCCCCTTTATCCAAGAAAGGAAATGGGCAACACAGGAACTATGACACAGCCCAGAGATCAGCAATACCTGAAGACTGGACTATTCTAGTTCAGTAAAGGCAGGAAACAAGGATTTTTTTTTTTTTGGTGTGGCTCATGTACTGTTAATATATGTTGTAATGTGGTCCCATGTCAGATCAAGGAAGGGTGCATCATATCAATAAGGGTGTGTACACCCCCCATAGCCACGGTATGGTCTGACGGTTGTCAGTGTAATAGTATTGGATTGGTCATACATGGTCTGCTGATGTTAAGATCTGAAAACCAGACATCAGGCATTCTCAAATGACATCTGTCCACATATCATCCCAGGTATGTGTTGCTGAAAAACATAGGGGTTGTGAGAATTAGAGCTGACATAACTGACACAGTACTATACATTCAGCAATGGGTTGTACACCTGTGAAGTTTGGTGCACAGTACATGGCAGGGTGCAGAACAGGTGCACAGTAATACTGTGTACATGGGTGCAGTGATATCCAGGGGAATGGGCATCACCTACTAACACAGCCCATGCATCACACACATGTATACCATTGCTAGCATGGATTGACTATAGCTGCACTGCATGCTGTTGTGTACCATATGTTATGTATGTTGACAGATGGGTAATGGGAGGACTGTGTGTACTATCTTTGTGCAACCTCACCTGTGTGTGCATGTGTGTGTGTGTGTGTGTGTGTGTGTGTGTGTGTGTGTGTGTGTGTGTGTGTGTGTGTGAGTGTGTGTGTATGTCTGTGTGTGTGTGTGTGTGTGTGGGGGGGTTATTTTGTCTGTAGGTTCTCTCTGGTGAAGTGGAGGGAGGTTGATGCATGTAGGATGTGTGTGTGCATGTGTGTGTTTGTGTGTGTGTGTGTGTGTGTGTGTGTGTGTGTGTGTGTGTGTGTGTGTGTGTTTGTGTGGGTGTCCATGTATGCACATGTGTGATTGTTGGGTTGTTCATATGGCAATACTTCCCTTTGTGATCGTGCAGTACATGGACATGAACTGACACATGACACACCAGAAATACTTGTCCAATATGTAATCACAGGATAGCTGATAGTATAATAAGGTCTGTAGCATGGAGCATGCATTGGGAGGGAAAGTAGACACCAGGTATACCCTTAATATTGCATTCAGCAGACAGGTGAATGACAACCCACGTATGCAGCACTACAGATGCACTGTGGAATTATTAGACAACACCAGGGAGTGTATCCATATATTGCAGTTGTCACATGATAAGTTGATTGAGCAGCATATCTGGCATGTACTGAGCAATACTTACACATGACACTCCGGTACAAGACATTATGGAGTGAATGTAGTAGCCCCTCACATATAGGGGCCATGCTCATGATGTCCAGACATACACTAAATGACAGCAGTGAGGCCATGTAAAACCTACTCCACTCAGGTCAAGGAGGTAATGGAGTAACAGGTCTTGTGTTGTGATCACTTGTCTAGGCATTTAGAGGAATGATATGTTAATGAGTGGTATTAATGAGTTTATGTTATCAAGTGTGATGCAGGATGGGGAACTTATGGGAATAAACATGGGACTGTTTGTAAAATCATGGACAGGTAGGTATTAAGATGGAACATGTGTGTGTGCATGTGTGTGTGTGTGTGTGTGTGTGTGTGTGTGTGTGTGTGTGTGTGTGTGTGTGTGTGTGTGTGTGTGTGTGTGTGTGTGTACTGTTATGCAGTGCTGTACAGGTCTTAAAGTGCATTTCTTGTTTTCCCCCACAGGTGGCGAGGTGGGTCAGGGTCTCTCCTGCATGCAATCTGATGTTGGTGTCCGTACAGACACAGGAGATGATGATGGTAATGTTGAGGCACAGGTGGGGTTGTCAGAGTCCGAAACGACACCATCATTTGACATCCCCCTCTTAGCCACTCCAACCCTGCACACAGTTTCAATGCCTATACATACCCCCATCATCAGTGGCCATAACAGAGGGACAGTTGGCAGTTGGTGGCAGTGCACATGAGTGTGTGGTATCCATGCTTACTGCGTCTGGTCACAGCAGGCATAGCTGGATGTCCGGCAGGGCACCACATAGGCAGTTGTTCCAGGGTGCTCGTGATAGGGCCATTGGTCATCATGCCCCTGGCAGAAGTGCCACAACTAGTACCACCAGGCGCATGTTTCAGGCTGTCATAGGGGTGCAGGCACATATGGAACTGTACACCTGACAGGGCCTTAGGCTGCAGAGGGTTGCTCTCACATCTGCAAGTGACAACTTCCATGAACTGTCTGGTGCCCTCCGTGCTCATACTGAGGTCATTGATAGATGGTTTGGTGAGATGATGGGCCTCATCAACCATGGTTTATCCATGCCTGAACATGTGGTGGGAGTGCTGCTATGGCCGCGTGGATGTAGGCCAGGAACACCAACAGCTGGCAGTCAATGTGGATGTGCTAGAACACCAAGGCACTCCCCTAGTGGCAGTACCCACCCCAGCACTGCAGGGGGGGCGCTGTCCACACCACATCACAGCAGGCCATGAGCACGTGGTCCTGGCCAGTCCTGGGAGGGACCTGGTTCCAGTGGACATCTTTCATCATCAGGAGAGAGTAGCACATCGAGGCCTGTACCTGGACGTGCCCATGGAACCCCTGGCAGGCACAGTCCATGTATCCATGGCCGGAAGCATTGAACTGCACACCGAGCCAGATATGGTCTGCAGCTGTCCATAAACACCTGTATAGGGCAGCTACATGGCAGAACTGTGTGCATGCATACCCACACACTGTACAAACACATCTAGGGCAACCCCATACCTACACACACCACATCACCATGCCCAGTTCAACTCATTACACCCCTCACCCATACACATGGTGTCAAATGTATGGCACACCCTCAGTCTCTGGCAAACCGACAACACACCCTGTACATACGATGATACCTGTGTCACATCCCTGTCATCCATAGCATCAATGCAGGGAGAGGCTAATATGGTTCTGATTCACATGGTGACTGTACTACAGTGTACCAATGTACTGCAGTGTAACATGTTGTTAGGAGTAATGTTTCATGCATACATATCAGGTAGTGTAGCCATCCAACAATGATGCATTATAGCTGTTAGTAACACTGGGTGACTGTGGACTCCATAATGTTATACATTTGTGTTGTAGGTGTACATGTGTCAGCAGGAGGATGGTCTGCATGCATATTCCACAAGGGGTATGGCGCTGTGGTGACACCAAGTCTGTGACATATCCGGGGTACAGTTGAACATATGTCATAGGTTTGCATAACAGTTATTGCCTGTCCCACATGGACAGGTGACCTGCTGGGACATGTATAATCTGCAACCTGATGTAGACCCATCCACATACACACACACTTTTACTTGGCAACACTGGGACTAGACCCCTACCTAGGTATGCAGTGCTACTGAACTGTGTGGCTTTCATTGCACACACCACACAGTGTGTAGGGTGAGGTGTGTTCCAGGTTACATGTTACATGCAGAACATCCACAGACATGTACAGTATAGTACCGGGGGATGTAATGGTTGTATATGGAGAATACATAGTGTGACATACCATTATATACACATTAGCAGACACATAACAGAGATACATCTGAGAGAACTGGGCCTATCGGTGCTAACTAACTTGTCCATGTGTCTAATGTGCTACAGGTAGGCTGCACACAGCACATACATAATTAGGCTGGATTGTGGTATCAATTACCTGTATGGTTGATGGTGACAATGGTCACCATAAAGTGGTACATGGAACATATACCAGGTGTACCATGGTGTAATGACAGTGTACACAGCACCCACATCCCCAGCAGATACTGTACTCACTGGAACCCATGATGACACTCTGACATACCCACCATCACACATTGCCCACGACTGTGATACAACCCATTGTATATCACAACAGTGGTACTACAGGGATATGCATCTAATGCACACGCCACAGCCATAGTAGGGTGTTGCATTGTCATGCTTCACCTATGGGCAGCAACAACACTATCTGTAATACTGTGTGACAATGCGTATTGTAATAGGAGTATGTGGCCTCGGAATGCTATACCCTACAGATATACAGACATGCACACATACACACACTCTTGCCAGACCTCAACGTGTATCTCATGCCTATTGACCCATTTGTACAACACTGTTGTGCTGGTACTGCAAGGCTCATATAGTCAGTAGGGAGAGGAGCATAACAGGGTACATGTAATGTCTGATACAGCAGCAGCCACATCTGACTATGGCAATGGGTGTTGCGGTGGTTGTGAAGACCCTCATGGAATTCCCAAATACAGGTTTACTAACACACAGACACTGCTATCCTCAGTAATGCACATGTACACATGTGTCAGTACTGGGGTGCATTGCTGCAGGTCGTCATAGCTCTGTACCTGGCTATTGTCCATGGAGAGATGGGTTGTGTAGGGGATTTGTGTAAAGTGGTATCATGCCACCTGCCATGTGCCAGCAGGCAATCTATCCACAGACACCACTGTGGTGACCCTCATGGTGAGAGTGACATGCATCAGCCAATCTTCTGGGTGCCTCCTGCACATGGCCACTGAGGTGACCCAGTTGACATGTATGCAACATGTATTACAACACATGGTTAGTGTCTGTGACCTGTACCCAAGCATGTTCTGTTGACGGTGGTGGTGTAGTGGAGGTACCCATGGCATGTGGTGCGTACAGGGTGTTGTCTCCTGTATGTGAAAGTTGTTACACAGCTGGGCAGACATGTCAGTGTCAGTCAAGCATAGGTTGCTTGTATGTATCCCAGCTGGATACCTGCCATCTGCACATCTGCACAGGGACTGACAGACATCAACTTGGCAAGTTGCTATGCAGTAGGATGTATGTATCGACAGATAGACATTTGACAATAATATGTATGCCATTACTACATGTTGGAAGTCCTCACTAATGTGCTGTACAGATGATAGTCTACAGTTACATTCCACATGTCAGATCATTATCCAGCAGGGGATATATACTGTGACACAGCTCACACACCAGGAATGTGACAGTGAGGCCTCAAAGTCCAGCTATACCTGCAGGTATGTTTGTTGTCAGTACTACATGTAGCACTCTACTCTTGCCTGGGAAAGCACTGTCAACAGTAGTACCATCATGTGTGACAACACGTACCCTGGGTTACTACCCCAGTATGTAACACATTCACATGGATAACAGTACTGTACAGGTCTCATATACTTGTGGGTCCCAGACATGACTCTCACACCCCTTGCTACTGTAATGACAGCACATAGATGCATGTATTGTACATGGCATTACATACACTTATTACAGATGTCATGACCCTGCTATGTTATCAGACTGGGTGGTGAGAACTGGTTACCAGGGCTAAGCCATGCTCAGCAGGTGTAAGCATTGCTGCAATATAACAGCTAAGCAGATTTGTGCACTGGTAAGTGAAGCCTACATGGTGTAAGTGCCCATACATTTAACTGTACCTTAGCACCATTTAGCTTCATGCAAACCTATGCAAATGTGCTGAAAGCAGCTCAAAACTGCCTTAACCACTCTATATCCAACAGCCCAGCAACAAAATAAACAGCCCTTGCGGGTCTTGAACCCAGGACCCTGTACACTATAGTCACAACAGTTAAACACTATGCCATACCATGACCACTGTGAAGACAGCTGTTGTTTTTCCAATATATCTGTCACTACACATATTGATTAGTATTGAACAATTGCTTTGACTTCCACAATTGTGTAGTAGTTGTTATTGATATTACTGTTGCATCATACATGTTGTTTTCTCATAATGTACACATATCAGATACATATGGTGAGATACATCTGGGAAGGTATACACAACCGTGATGTTTACACATGACAGGAATATGGATATATACATATGCATATGTTGATACATGTCTACATGTACATACACATGTATATTCATACATATATCTGTCTACACATCTTTGTATAGATATATATATATATATATATATATATATATATATATATATATATATATATATATATATATATATATATATATATATATATATATATATATATATATATATATATATATATATATATATATATATATATATATATATATATATATATATATATATACCTTATCTTAGGCCTTCCTCTTTTCCTCTTACCTGGCAGCTCCACATATATAGATATGTATGTATGCACATCCTATGTGTACAGATATACCTATTTATGTTGATATATATGTAGATATCTATAACTATATGTCCATACATATCTATTCAGATATACATATTTATGTCGATATATACGTATATATCCATAACTATATGTGCATATGTATCTATATCTGTATATGTGTAGACATATATTGCTGTGTATATGTATATGTATATATCTGAGTGTTTATATGTGTGTATATATATATATATATATATATATATATATATATATATATATATATATATATACACAATATCTATATCCATATATGTATGTATATATGTATATGTGTGTATATATATATATATATATATATATATATATATATATATATATATATATATATATACACACACATATATATTTACCATATGTCCAGAACATGGAGTGGAGTCCTACCTCAGCACTAATACTCCCAACCTCTTAGTACAAGGGGATGTCATGTATGTTTTTATATATGTAGACTGTTGCTACTGTAATAGGGGTTGTCTTAACAGACATGTTGTGTGTGGGAGGTCACATCTGCTTTTGATATGTGCACCATTGGCTACTAACAGACATCCTAAGGACATCATAGTACAGTACCACTGCTAGCAGAGTAATGATCCTGTGGACTACAGCAGAGATATGACCAATATCTTTTGACAGTCTGGCACTCTGTGGTCAGTCCAGAGGTGTACACATATCTCCTTCATGCGAGACATGTGGACCATGCCTCCCAATGTGGATGTTAATAGCCATGGACATGGGTATATCATGTAAATACTGGACTACATATGCCCACACAGTTTATGCATGCACACACGCCAGTCTGTCCTGACACATAATATCTGGTGCTGTAGAGGTCACATGGTCACATACTACCCAGTAGACTACCCAGTAGTTAGTGACATACATCTGTACAGAATCCCACTGCTTTGTCAGAAATACACAACAGTTATGGTGGCCTGACAGCAGTATGTCTTACAAATAACTGGACATAACAGCACACTGGGTAATTACACTAGGCTGCAAGGCATGTCACAAAGCACTGTGCAAACTACAGGCAGACTGCCACAACACTGGACTACATTTTGTATGGGGGAATACACATGTACCTGCGATTATAGTGGGCTCTACACACATGTCATAGCACAGAGTAACAGACACCTGTGAGAAAGTGCATACCCACAACCAATGTAAACACAGCCACATATGGTACACAAGCTTAATATGACACTATATGGACTGTCTGATAAACGTCATCCTCATATGTGCCACATACACTGGGTCATGGCACAGTGTGGTCCGATGGCTGTCTGGGGTATGGGACACGTGTGTGTGTCTGGCCCTACAGATATGTGAGCCAATAGGGTACCATACACTGGAGAAGCATGTAACATCAGATAGAACAGGACCAAGAACAATGGCATTTACCACAGTCTGTATAAAGCCCAACATACGTATGCACAATACACATACTGTTGACAATCACCCTAAGTACACAGGCCCCAGTACTGTACACACAACCACAGAATTCTCAAGTTATGTCCTTGGAAACAAACCCTACTATACATAACATGTCTAGCAGTCTGATATCTGATGGGCTTGTTATCAGGTATGTTGTCATTAAATAATGGTGTACAAAACATATGCACCTCTTACTGCATGACATATGTACAAAGGTTGATAGACTTGTGGCTGGAGCTACGAACACTGGCCCAATATTGGCATGTTGCTGTGATAACGTCATACATTCACTGTCATACCAGGGTTTGTTGTGACATATGTCCTATGAGGGATATGAAGTCAGTAACTCTCATGGCTGTCACCATGTACTGACTGAAATCCTCACACTATGCTTCTGCAGTTCTCAGATAGGTGTTCTGTGAGTAACACAAGAAACAAAAGGCTCTACACACTGCCCAGTCTGCAGATGACCCTACAGATGAGAGTTTCATCAAAAACATAGCACTGTCATGACAGGTATTAAAACATGTAGACAGCCATATCCACATACACCTTGTTAAAGTGACATTACTCCAAATGCAGAATAGCAACACTTACATTCTGTAGTCATGTCTGGCACATCCCCCTCCTGTCTGTTGGCCTGTTTCCACAGTGTATGTTGTTAGAGGTAAATCCCAAAACTGTCTGTGATGTTGTTTGCCAAACACCAGATCTAGGTCCTGCTCACAGTGAATGAAAAGGCCCAACACCAACATGATGTTCCTAGATATTGGAGTGTGTTTCCATGAAATTGGCTATGGGAATGTTACCACAGCTGTTCCACATGCAATCAGCTAGAGGAGGATTGCAATTCATGCAGATGCCATCAGCTGATCATGAGCATCACTTACAAAACACAAGCTGCTGCCTAAGCAAAGCAGGTGTACTTCTCCACATCCACCAGAGAGGGAGTGAGAGAGACAGACAGAGACAAAGTAAGTCAGGGAGGGGGTGGGAGAGTAAAACCTAAGCATGTTTGTGTCACACACCTACCAGTACAAGGTTTCAAACCCTTGACTGACTATGTATTGCTATCGCATGTCTATGCAGTTATTGCATGCATCACATAGCTTACATGTTGGGGAACTGTCCAAAAGTATATGTGCTGGTGAGTGACATCAGCAACAGTGATATAGTAGCAATACGATAGGTGTAGTACACTTGCCTGTCCACATGAATAGGTGTCAGCATCAACACAGCCACACTCTCTCAGGGACTCACACACATTGACACACTTGGCAGGGTAAGGAATACACTCCCTAACTAGTTAGTTTGCCATAATATAGTAATGGGCAGTTATCACATGCACCACAGGGATTATCTGGAGGTTATATGGGCAAAGGGTATGTGAAGGTGTCTGGCATCAGACAGCATGCTTAAGTTTGCCAATGGGAGGTGTAGTGAGTGTGAATGTGGTCGAAAGAATCATACACCACACACACAGACACAAGGTGCCAGTATTGACATGCATGGGTGCATTGCTTCACGAGTGCGTAGTGGTTGACTGTGCCAAAAGGCTATACAAGGCTAGGTGAAGGGTATACCTTGGCATGAGGCCACATGACAATGGTCTGCAGTGTGGCTCAGGGGTGTAGTGTCAAGATTGGCCCACACAGGTGGGTATTGTATTCACCATCCAGTCACCTGATCTCCTATTGTGTGTGGCCAGTGCTGTGCAATGCTTGCCATGTATGTGTTCTATAGCTCATGACATGGACAGTGTCTGTGATGTGTACACATCCCACATGCATGTACAGTGACATATGGAACTGTACCTGGGGTGTCTGGCCCATGTTGTGTACACAGATTGTTATCATCAGATGTGCCAGTCCTGGCCTCATGTGGCGGGAACTGGTAATGGACAGCAGGTTGACTCTGCACCTAAATAGATAGCATGATACAGGTATTTCCTGGTGTCAGAGGCATCTGTCCATACAGGGCATGTGCTTAAGGCATGGTATGTCCTTTGTGGGTCACATTTGATGGCACCACAGTTGTTGCAGGTGTCCAGTGGGGAACATAGTGAAGGTGCACTGTCTGCAATTACATGCCTATTGTACTGATGGACAGGATGCCATGCCCACTGTAGTCCACTGCAATCACACCATGGTTACTATCTGTGGGCTATATGCAAGGTACTACCAACATAGCGGTTGTTGCATAGGCAAGTGTGTTTGTGTATAAGACATGGGTTGAGAGTGTTCTCTGGGTAATACAAGGGTTGCTTATTTTGTTTGCCAGGCCTTGACGTCACATGTAGGGGTATGGATTGACACCCCAGCCTCTCGGCTATTTGACATCTATTATCCTTGTAAGGGGGACATTGTGATATATAATAGGGCCACCATATAAGAAATTTGAAAAACACACTCCACAATGAGTCCAGTTGTTATACACTCACAGCCACCTCCACACAGGATACAAATGACAAACACAGACACACACAGCTTCTATGTCTGGGATTAGAATGCCTACCTAACTAGTTTATCACACTACAGCATTACACAGTTATAGGATGCGCCACTGAGATTACTGGACTACTCCTTCCCCAAAGGTGTGTTTCACTGGGAATGTCATCAGCAGGCTTGCCAAAGTAGGGCAATGGAGGTTCTAGTGACTGTGGAAGGCCTCAAAAGCATTGCACCCTACACAGACAAACACATCCACACTTGTCATGTCTGGAAATAGAACCCCTACTAAACTACTATATCACAGTACATCATTACACTGTTATAGGACATGCCAGGGAGAATATTGGAGTACTCCTTCCCCAAAGGTGTATTTCACTGGAAATAACATCAGCAGGCTTGCCAAAGTAGGGCAATGGAGGTTGTAGTGACTGTGAATGGCCTCAAAAGCATTGCACCCTACACAGACAAATGCACACACAAACATCCACCCTTGCCATGTCTGGGAATAGAACCCCTACCAAACTACTGTATCACACCACAGCATTACGCTGTTATAGAACACATCATGGAGATTAACAGACTACTACTTCCCCAAAGGTGTATTTCAAAGTGAATGACATCATCAGGCTTGCCAAAGTAGGGCATTTGAATTGTAGTGAGTGTGACTAGCCTAAAAAGCATTGCTCCCTACACAGACAGACACACACACACACACACACACACACACACACACACACACACACACACACACACACACACAGTTGCTATGTCTGGGATTAGAATTTCTACCCAACTAGTTTATCACACTACAGTATTACGCAGTTATAAGACACACCACAGCGATTACTGGGCTATCTCTTCCCCAAAGGTGTATTTCACAGTGACAGACATCAGCAGACTTGGGGAGGGCAGTGTGTGTGCATGAGCCATAACCCATTCATCTAGAGGTAGACACACCACACTCAGGCAAACGCAGGTTTATATTCTGTAGGTATGTGTATACAACTGCTAGATGACTACTGCCTTGTACAGTCATGTTGCACAGCTAGTACTAGCTAATGCTGAGGGATACCAGTGGCTAATTTCTACAGTGAGTGTCATTTACACATCATGTGGATGTAGCCATTTGGCTGTGTGCTGGATGGGACAGGCTTCATGAATGATGGCTTTGTCACTGTCACTCTCTTCCACACATCTATGTATGTGTACTTTTGGCATATTATAGTGTGTTGTCCTTGGATATATGTGTGTATTCCTATCCAATGTGTGTACAAAGCATGACTGGTGCATACTGATGATTGTATGCACTACCATCTGCAACTGTCAGATATGTATGGTCCACTGTTGTTGGCAGACATGGGCTTCATTGTTGTTGGCAGACATGGGCTTCATTTGCTTAAGTGTGTAAGCATGCCCAGTATGACCTTTCAGTATGTTGTTGTCTGAAATTGCCTTCATTTCTCTGTGTGTGAGCATGCCCAGTATGCCCTTCTGTATTGAATGTGCAGATCCATTCCAGGTAGATTGTACTCCAGTGCAGACCTTTGTGTTCTACACCTACAGCTAGCAAACTTTTTCTGCAGGATATCTGTAGATCATTTGGCAATATGGGGTCAAACTGTGCAAGGGATAGTGTGTACTGTAGGTGATTGTGTCTGTGCTGCTTCTGCTACATGGTACAGGTGTTAGCAGAGATATTCAGACATGTGTACTGTTATGCACTGTGATATTTTATGTTCTCAATTACTGTCAGGTAGACATTTCTGTTCACAGTGATGTCCTGGGGAACACAGGGTGAATGTGGTCAAATGCCTACATATTCCTGGAAAGTTATGCCATTCTGAAGGGGGAGCTGCAGATATTTGCTGCTGGGGCTGTGTATCCAGTTCAGCTCCTTGGCACAGTGATGGCAGAGGATCCCATACTTGTACATCCATCGATGTGACAGTATTGCTTATCTTGCTGTGGCAATACCTCACAGCTGTACAGATTCACACAGGTTACCCAGAAGCAGGGGTCATAAGTCAGGACATTACCCCTATTGTGGTCTATGGGCAGGTTTGTAGTCACCCATTTTTGTGTTTGCAGCTAGGGATAGTATGTGTACATGGCTGTGTTTTGGAATTTGCACATTCTATGCTGCCCATGCTCCCACCCCCCTCTATTATTCTATCCTCTTCCATACATTATGCAAACATTCTTTGATACTTTCCCTATAGTTATCACCTCATCACAGCTGTGTTTTGCTGTTGGCCCACAGTTCATGCAGTGAGACATGGTGGACATGTTACTGTGGTTTGTCCACATGGCCTTGCATATGGGTTATGTGGAGTGTGTTATGTTGTTATTTGGGTGTCCATGACATAACATACATTGGCAGTGTGGGTGAAATGCAGGCCTTTGGCAGAGGCCTGTAGGCCATTTAGTGGTGATGCAGGCCAGCTGTAGCAGGCTATTGCATTCTGTTAGTCCTACAGTCCCAGACTGCCATACAGTATATTCCCCTGGGATGACAGGGTAGGTGTGTTAGGTGTTCATGCCAATACTTTCTTTATGCCAATACTTTCTATCAGTATTGATCAGGTGGTGTGGATGCTGGCAGGGTGCTGCTTACAATTAGGGATACACCTGCATGGGACATCTGCACTGCATGCTGCATTCTTTCACTTTGCCATACACAGGTGGGGGTCATATTGTACCCATTCCCAACAGCAGGGATAAGACCGGAGAGGTACCTGTGGGTGGTGTTTGGGTGAGCTGGGTACATGTGTGCTGTGGACACTACTTGCATCTGACTCACAGATATACATGGGGCATTCCAGTTATGCTGGCTTGTGCAGGGACATCAGCTGTTCTCAATACATCAGTCCTATCACCTTTGTGACCTGCAAGTGTTCGGCCAGACAACATCGGTATTCCCTACTACAAGCCCAGATAATGTGATACATACCTGTATGTACAATTCCAAGGGCGTGTCCATTTCACAGTTACACATTATACACTGTATGTCTGGGGTATTTTTCCCTGTGTACTGTTTGTATATCTAGCCCAACAGTCATGCCATGTCCATCTTTCAGATGGTGACACATATTACCGACATACATTTACAATGGCTTACTGCTAGAATGTGTTATACTGGGGAGCATTGTCTTTGGCACTGCAGTTGTGAGGACTTGGCTCTGTCATCGGCAGTAGTGGGCAATGGCCACCAGGTCAAACCTCAACATGCATACATACTGGCCACTCTCACAGAATATGAAACACGCACCAGCCTAACACACGCATAGTACAAATGCTACAATCTATCCTGCTACCTTGGCCACCTCAGGTAATCTGTGCTCTACTAGTATTATACCTACACATACATGTTACTACATGTCTACATCGGATTGGAGGGGGGGCACACCTGACTGTTACTACATTTCTAAATTGGATTTGGGGGGCACACCTGACTGTCTCTACATTTCTACATAGGATTGCGGGGGGGCACACCTGACTGTTACTACATTTCTACTTAGGAGTGGGGTAAAACCTGACTGTTTCTACATTTCTACATAGGATTGTGGGGGGCACACCTGACTGTTACTACATTTCTACTTAGGATTGGTGGGAGCACACCTGACTATTTCTACATTTCTACATAGGATTGGGGGGCACACCTAACTGTTGCTACATATCTACTTAGGATTGGGGGGGCACACCTGACACTTGTGCACATTTGCTATGACTGTACTGGTATGTCAGGTACTCCATTTCATTCTGTATTGTAACCTACCATGCTGACTAGAGGCATATCAGTGTACTACAGGTCTTAGGTTTGATTGACCTACATATCAGTTTCTGACTTCTTAGCCTTCAGAATTAACATCCCACTGCCTGACCTGATGTAGTCTGTCTGTGTAGGCATGGGGGGTTACCCATAGCCATCATTCAGAGGCCTTAGCATGGCCTTTGTTTGTGTTTGTCTACACCTGCCCTGCTGGCTGAGACTGTTGTTGGGTATTGTTAACCTCCCTGACTGGCATGTGTGTGTCATATGGACACACATGTGGCCCAGCACATTTTCTGCAGTGGGTTTTGTCACCATGTGTAGTACTGGCTACAATGGTGACACCAGTATTTGTTACAGATCACATGCTGCCACTATAGGTGTCTACTATCTGCTGGCATCCCATTCAGCCACCCGATTTCCTTGCATGCTCACATCCATACTGTAGATACAAGTAACAACACATACTACTCCATTCGGCAATTGGTAAGAAGAGTGACTTACCTTGTGGGTGTGCCAGTATTGAGGATAGTGCTGGAGGGCTGCCTATGTCAGATGCACATAGTACATTCCCTATACATGGTTAAGCACAGGTAGTGTAATGTTTGGCATCCCTTTTCCTGTATGTGTGAGTCAGAGAGAGGTGTCATTCCCTGGGTCCCTCCTGTGTCAGTGTATGTGCTATGCATTGCCTCTTTGCCAAGGCCAGGGCATACTGGGCATGCCTCTGTCTGCCTACTGGGGCAGGCTGGGTTGTTCCTCCTCTGAATCACTCTGTACCTGTGCAGGCCTTGGTAATGGTGGGGGCTGTGTGGCCCTGCCCCGTGCTGTTCCTGCTGCAGCTGTTTCTGCAGGATCATATTGTGTAGCATGGCACATATGCTGACAATTTGAGTACATGTGGCTGGGGGGTACTGCAAGGCTCCAACGGATGTGTCCAGGCACTGGAATCGTGAGTTGAGCATCCCAAACACATGCTCTATTATAATTCCGGTCTGTGCGTGTGCCTCATTATGGAGTTCTTGTTTAGGTGTGTGTGCATTTCTGATGGGTGTCATCAGCCACAGCTCCAGTGCATAACCAGCATCCCCCACTAGGTGACCATGAGGGATGTCCCCATTGGCAAATCTCTGGTACAGCTGTGTCAGATGCCAGATGTGGGAATTGTGATAGCTTCCAGGGCAGCCAGCACACACATTCATTATTTGTCCTGGGCATCACACATGACCTGGTAGTTGATGGAGGGGAAGCCCTTGCTGTTGATGTAGACCGTACCCCACTCACTGGGTGGTGCTTTGGTGTGTATGTGCTTGCAGTCTATAGTACCCACTACCTCAGGGTAATCTGCTATTTGGTGGAAGAGATGCATATTGCTGGCCAATGCCTCATGGGCGTTGGGGAAATATATGCGCTCACCGGCATGTGCTGACATGGCATACAGGAACTGGTGGAGTACCCTGGATGCTGATGCCTGTGAGATCCCCATGATATCCCCAGTTGGCCTTTGTAAGGTACCTGTGGCCAGTATTCTTAGGCCTACACATACCTTGGTATCCACTGGGAGGGGTTCCCCCTCTGTTAGTTCTGTGTGTCAGTCATGGCCGGCACAGCTCAACAATTTGCTGTAGTAGGTCCCTGTCCACCCTATAGCGCTCCACTATCTCCAGCTCATGTAGCCCCTGGTAGGTTACCCTGGGTCTGTACACTGTTTTCCTTCTCCTCACTGTGGGTTGGTCATCAGCATTCTCATCCTCACCGCCCTCAATCTCTTCCACCTATTGATGCATGAGAGCTACAGCAGCCCCTATCATTTTGTTAGTTTTGTCAGGTAACGTGAAGTGTTGACCAGCAATATGCTTCTCTTCCACCAAATAGCAGAATACCCTGAGGTAGTGGATGCTATAGACTGCACGCACATACACATCAAAGCACCACCCGGTGAGCAAGGTAGTTCTACATAAACTGCAAGGGCTTCCCTCCATCAACTGCCAGGTTGTGTGTGATGCCCAGGCCATTATCACGAATGTGTGTGCTGGCGGCCTTAGAAGCTATCACGACTCCCACATCTGGCATATGACACAGCTGTACCAGAGATTTTCCAGTGGGGACATCCCATATGGCCACCTAGTGGGGGATGCTGGTTAAGCATTGGAGCCGTGGCTGATGAGACCTATAAGAAATGCACACACACCCGAACAAGAACTCCATAATGAGGCACACGTACAAACCAGAATCATAATAGAGCATGTGTTTGGGATGCTCAAGTCATGTTTCAGGTGCCTGGACATATCCGGTGGAGCCTTGCAGTACTCTCCAGCTACATGTACACAAATTTTCATTGTACGTGTCATGCTACACAATATAGTCCTGCGGAAACAGCTGTAGCAGAAACAGCACGGGGCAGTGCCACACAGCCCCCCACCATTGCCAAGGCCAGCACAGTGACAGAGTGACTCAGAGGAGGAACAAACTGAGCCTGCCCCTGTAGGCTGAAGGAGGTGTTCCCAGTATGCCCAGGCTTTGGCAAAGAAGCAACGCATAGCACATACACTGAGATGGTAGGAACCCAGGGAATGACACCGCTCTCTGACTCACATATACATTAAAAGGGATGCCAAACAAGAGACTACCTGTGCTTTACCATGTATTGGGAGTGTACTATGTGTATCTGACATATTCAACCCGCCAGCACCATCCTCATTGCTGGCACAGCCACAAGGTAAGTCACTCTTCCTATTAATTGCTGAATGGAGTAGTATGTTCTGCTAGTTGTAGCTATGGTATGGATGTGAGCATGCAAGGGAATCGGGTGGCTGAATGGGATGGCAGCAGATAGTGGACACCTATATGGGCAGCATGAAATCCATAACAAATATTGCTGTCAACAAAGTAGGCAGTACTAGACAAGGTGACAAATCCCACTGCAGTACATGTGGTAGCCCAAATGTGTGTCTGTAGGACACACAAATGCATGTCAGTGAGGTTCACATATCCAACAACAGCCTCAGCCAGCAGGACAGGTGAAGATGACCATAAAGAAAGGCTATGCTAAGACCTCCAATTAATGGCAATGGAGAACAGCCCCCCTCCCGACCTACACAGACAAACTACAACAGGTCAGGCAGTTGGATGTTAGTTCTCCAGGGTAAGAAGTCTGAAACTGAAATGTAGGTCAATAAAACCTAAAATCTGTACTCTACTGATATGCCTCTAGTTTGCATGATAGGTCAGAATACAAAACGAAATGGAAGCCAACAAAATACCTGAAATACCAGTAAGTCATAGCAAATGTTTACAGTTGTCAGGTATACCCCCCACAATCCTATGTAGAAATGCAGTAACATGTACGAGTGGAGTTAATAACAGTGGAGCACAGATTACCTTAGCTGGCCCAATTTACAGGGTATATTGTTGCATGTGTACAATATGCAGGGCTCTGTGTGTTAGGTTGTTGTGTGTTGTATATTGTGTGGAAGTGGTCAGCATGTAGACATGGAGGGTTGTGTTCCGGTGGAGTATGGCCAGTACTGTTGATGACAAGGGCATGTTCTGACAACTTCACTGCCAACCACAATGCATCCCAGCAAGACCCAAGTCAGCAGTCATCCATACTCATTGTTCAGATGTCAATATCTGTCACCATCTGAAAGATGGACATGCCATGAATGTAGGTCCAAACATACACACAGTACACAGGTGGAAGAACCCTAGACAGATTACATAAAATGTAACTGTCAACTGCACACACTTTTGGAATTGTACATACAGGTTAGCAGCACATTATTTGTCTGTATAGTATGGAATACTGATGTAGTCTGGCCAATCACTGGCAGACCACAAAAGGCACAGTTATGAAGTAATGAGAGACTGTATATGTCCCAGCACAAGGCAGCATAAGGGGAATGTCCCAGGTATATCTGTGAGTCAGCTGCAAGAAGCTTCCATATCACACATGCACTCAGCTCACCCTACCATCATCCACAGGTTTATCACAGGTCATATCCCTGCTGTTGGGAATGAGTACAGTATGACCCCCACTTCTGTATGGGAATACCCACAGAATGCAGCATGCTGAAGAGGTGTCCCATGCAGGTATGTCCCTAGCTGTTAGCAGCACCCTGCCAACATCCAGACCAATGGATTAATATGGACAGGAACTATTGCCATTAACTTGTGCACTTACCCTGTCACCCCAGGGAAATCCAGTGGCTCACAGCCTGGGACTGTAGGAGTGACAGAATGCACTGGCCTGCTACAGATGGCCTGCATCACTACCAAATGCCCTACAGTCCTCTGTCAAAGGCCTGTGCCTCACCCGTACTGCCAATGTATGTTATCTCATGGGGTCCCAACTAACAACATAACACAGTCCACAGAATACAAATGCAAGGCCATGTCAACAAATCCCAGTAGCATGCCCACCATGTCCTACTGCATGAACTGTGGACCAACCCCTAAATAACGCTGGGATGAAAGGACAACTATAGGGATACTTCACAGATATCACTCGCATAATGTTAGGAAGAAGCTAGACTAACAGAGTGGGGGGTGTAGAAGCATGAGCGCCATGGAGTGTGTGAAGTCTGAAACTCTGATGTGTGCCCATACTACCCCTGCCTGCAAACCCAGTAATGGGTGGCTACAAACCTGCTCATAAACCACAATGTGAAGGAGGCCTGACCAGATATATAAGCCCTACCTCTGGGTAACCTGGGTGAATCTGTACAGCTGAGAAGTATGGCCACAGCAGGATATGGCCATTCTGTTATGTTGATAGATGTACAAGCAGGGGATCCTCAGCCACAACAGCATCAAGGTGCTGGACCATTACACAGATCCATCAGCAAGTGTCTGCAGCTCCCCCTCCAGAATGGCATGGGTGTGCAAGAATATGTAGGCTGCAGGCCACAATACTGGGTACAGCTTCATTCATCTTGTATTTCCCAGGAAATAAATATGAGCAAATAAGTATATCTGTCATTAGATGATGACATAATACATCACAGTGCAAAACAGTACATGTCTGAATACCAACCATGTAACACAAGCAGCACAAACACAATAGTTACAGTATCCCAGTATCTTGTGCCCATTGTGACTCCATATTGTCAATCTATCTACAGATATCCTGCAGAAACAGGTTGCTAGCTGTTGGTGTAGAACACAAAATCCTGCACTGGAGTACAACCTACCTGGAATGGATTCACACACTCAATATAGAAGGTCATACTAGAGATGGGCATGCTCCTACACTTAGTGAAATGAAGACCATGTCTGACAACAAAATACAGAAGGTCATACTGGGAATGCTCCAACACTTAGAGAAATGAAGCTCATGTCTGACAACAACAGTGGGCTGTACATATCTGTCAGTCACAGATGTCTATGAACACACACCACATTGCACACCATTCATGCTTTGCACACACATTGGATAGGAATACTCACACATATCCAAGGCCAACACACTATAATCGGTCAAATATACACACTCAGAGATGTGGGGAAGAGATCAGCAGACAGTGACAAAGAGATTGCCATCATGAGGCCTGTTTCACCCACCACACATCCAATTGGCTAATATCACATGATGTGCTGATGTCAATCACTGTAGATATTTGCTTTTTGGTAGCACTCAGCCCTATAGTGTCTGTGGTGCTTGTGATAACTGTGTAACATGATAGTTCAAATCAGTATTCATCTAGCATTTGTATACCCAGTCCTGTCAAAATGTAAAGTTTTGTGTGACTTGAGTGTTGTGTGTGTGTGTTTCCAGAGGAATTGTTTATGGCCCATTCACACACACTGCACTTCCCATAGCCCATGTTAGCACTCATGCTGATGTCAGTTACCTTGAAATACTGCTTTGGATAAGGGCCAGCCTACAAGCTCCATGGTGCGTGTGATGATTGTGTAATGCTGTAGTATGACATACTAGTTTGGTAGGCGTTCTAATCCCAGACATGGCAACTGTGAAAGTGTGTGTGTGTGTGTGTGTGTGTGTGTGTGTGTGTGTGTGTGTAGAGATTAATTATTTTGAGGCCATTCACAGTCACTACACCTCTCATTGCCCTACTTTAACAAGTCTGCTGATGTCAGTCACCTTAAAATACCCATTTGGAGAAATTCCAGCCATATAAGCTCCGTGGTGTGTGCCATAAATGCAGAGCACTGTAGTAGCAGTAACTACACAGGTATGGGTTTGAATCTTGTTTGTGTGTGTACCTCAAAGATTTTGGCCCCATTTACAGACAGTACACATCTCAGAGCCTGACTTTAGCAGTCCTGCAGATATCATCCACCTTACAAGTACCTTTTGCCAACTCTAAACCATGTCAGGTCAGTGGTGCATGTGGTAAAAGTGTAACCATAATGGTCCATAAAGATTGTTAGATAGAAGTTTGACCCTCACCTCTGGTAAATGTGTGTTTAGGGTCAAATTATTTTTGGGATCTCTCACCAGCTACATTACCCAATGCCAGTATTTGCAAAGACTGGTGATGTTCCTCACCTTAGAAGTACCTTGGGACAGCATCCATCCTATAAGCTCCATGGCATGTGTGATAAAAGCAGTACATTGTAGTAGCAATATATAGCTAGGTAGGGGTTTGAATCCCAGTACTGGCAAGTGTGTGTCTGTCATCAGTATCCTGTGTAGAGATTGCTGTGATTGTGTAGTAACAGGATACATTGTGGGGGGGGTTGGTAAATTATTATATTGAGGACCTAGTATATGTCACATTGTCCACCTTACAAGGACAACAGATGTCAAACACCAGAGAGGCTGGTGTAGACAATCCATAGCCCTACATGTGATATTACGGATGGTGAACAATATAGGCAACCTTTGTATCACTCAGAGAACACTCTCCCACTCATGTCTCATACACAAACACACTTGGCTAGGCAACAACCACTATATTGGTAGTTCCATGCATATTGCCTCACAGATAGTAACCACGGTGTGATTGCAGTGGACTACATGCCTGTTGACCACAACAGTGCCACTGACATCAGAACGTACTGTGATGTGTAACATCTCCTGACTGAGTGTGTGCTATTCAGCAAATAAAAGGACATGGCACCCTGTTTCACCCATACAGTAGGCAAATAAATGCTTATAGTGTTTTTTTTGCTATGTTCCCCACTGTATGCCTCCAACAACTGTAGAGTCTGCAAATGTAACCCACAAAGGGGATACCATGCCTTATACACATGCCCTGTATGGACAGATGCCACTAACTCCACTGATTACCTGTATCATGCTGTCAGTGTAGGTGCAGACACAACCTCAGTTCCATAGCCAGTCTCCCCAAATGAGGTCAGGAATGCTACATCAGAAGATAACAATCTGTAACACAACATGCCCCAGAGACCTTGAGTACACTTCCACATGTCAAAGAACATGAGTGTGGGACATGTGCACAACCCAGACACAGTCCATGTCATGGAATATAAATCACATACATGGGAAGCAGTGCACATTACTGGCCACCCACAATAGTAAACCAGATGAGTGGATGGTGAATACAATACCCACCTGTGAAGACCAATCCAGGGACTACACCCTGAGCCACACTGGAGACCCTTGTCATGTGGCCTGATGCTAAGGTATTCCAATTGCCTAGCCTTGTACAGCCATCAGGCCCATTCATCTACTACACACATGTAAATCAATGAATCTATGCATCTCAGTACTGGCAAGTGTGTGTGTGTGTGTGTGTGTGTGTGTGTGTGTGTGTGTGTGTGTGTGTGTGTGTGTGTGTGGAGATTAATGATTTTGAAGCCATTCACAATCACTATACCTCCCATTGCCCTACTTTAGCATGCCTGATGTCATTCACCTTGAAATAACCCTTTGGCCATATGTCAACCATCTAAACTCTGTGGTGCTTGTGATAATTGCATAATACTGTAGTATAGCAAACTACGTAGGTAAGGGTTCTAACCCTGATCCTGTCAAATGTGATAATGGGTGTGTTTCCATTGACACCTGCATTTGTGGACATTCACATGTACTACACTTCCCTTATCCCTCCTTTTAGCACTGCTGCTGATGTCACTCACCTTCAAAGATACACACACACACACATATATATATATATATATATATATATATATATATACAAATATATATATAAATCAATATACATATGATATATATATATATATATATATATATATATATATATATATATATATATATATGTATATATAGATGTGTATGTACATATATACATATATGTACATATGTATATACATATCCATATTATTGTTATGTGTAAACATGACTGTTGTATATACCTTCCCAGATGTATCACACCATATTTGTCTGATATGTGTATATTTAGATATAGCAACATATTCATTCAACACTAATTTCACTAACAAGTACTACACAATTGTAGAAGTCAAAGCAGTTGTTCACTACTATTCAGTATGTGTACTGACAGATATATTGGAAAACAACAACAACCATTTTCACAGCTGTGGTGGCTTTGTGGTTAAGTGCTGTGCCTGTAGTGTACCGGGTTCAAGATCTGCAAGGACTGTTTATTTTGTTGCTAGGCAGAACAAGGATTGTTGGATACAGAGTGGTCAACACAGTTTTGAGCAGTTTTAAGCAGGTTTGAGAGGGTTTGCCCGACAGTAAGCGCTCCTAATGTACGGTTAAATAAAAATATGCTAACACCATGTAGGCTTTGCTTACCAGTGCACAAATCTGCTTAGCATTTATATTTAAGCAATGCTTACACCTGCTAAGCATGCCTCAGTCCTGGTAACCAGTGATCAGATTCCAGTCTGATGAAATACCATGGTAATGACATCTTTAATAAGTGTATTCAATTCCATGTACATAACATACTTCTATGTGTTGTCATTACAGTAGCAAGGGGTGTGAGTATACTATCTGGGGCACCTAAGTATATATGGCTAGTACAACAATCTTTTCCTTTTATATGTGTTTCATACATGGATAGTATCCCAGGTTATATGCAGTCACACTTGCATGTGTTGTATCATTACGTTACTACTGTTAACAGTGCTTTCCCAAGTAAGAGTAGATTGCAGTTTGTAGTACTGAAACCATACACCCCTGTATGCAAAGCTAGACTCTGAGTACTGACTATTGTGTTCTTTGTGTGTGAGCTGTGTGTTATTAAATACTTGCTACTGGATATTGATCTGATATGTAGATATTAACTGTAGACTACTATGTGTATAGGACATGTCATTGAGAGCTGCTGTCATATAGTGAGGCATACCTATCAGTGTCAGACATCTATCTGTCAAAACATTAATCCTAATGCATAACCTATTGGCTAGCTGATTTCTGTCTGCCCTCTGTACAGATGTGCAGATGTCAGGTATCCATCTTTGCTGCATACAGGCAATCTATGCTTGACTGTCACTGACATGTCTACCTAGCTGTGTTATGAATGCCACAGCTAGAAAAACCCACCCTGTATGCACCACATGCCATGTATACCTCAACTAGACTACCATAGTCAACAGAACATGCTTGGGTATAGGTCCACAACCCAGAAACTGGCCTTGTTATGTAATATATGTTGCATACATGTCAATTGGAGCACCTCACTGGCCCTCTGCAAGAGACAACCAGATGACTGGATGTTGCATTTAACTGTCACCCTGAGGATCACTCACATAGCATCAGTTGATAGATGGCCTACTGACAAATGTCAGGTGGCATGATACTACTGTACCCACATCCCCTATTCTTTTCATCTCTCCATGGACAATATCCTGGTACACACCTAGAAACACCTGCACCTATGGACCCCAGTACTGACAAATGTGTCAGTGTGCATTGCTGAGAATAACAGTGTCTGTGTGTTTGTAAACTTGCAGTTGATAATACCCTGAGGACCTTCTCACACACTACACCCCCACTGGCATAGTTAGAAATGGCTGCTGCTGTAATGGACATTAAATGTACCTTGTTACACTCTTCATCCTATGTGCTACCTGGAGCTTGTAGTACCAGCACAACACTGTTGTACAAATGGGTAGATAGGCATGGGTTACCCTCTGAGTCCTGGCAAGTGTGCATATGTGTGTAAGTGTGTATATGTGTAGGATACAGCATTCTGAGGCCACATTCTTCAAATACAATACACCTGGCCATACAGTATACGTGATAGTGATGTTGCTGACATTAGGAGAGCCATGAGAAATCATCACCCTACTTTTCCCGTGGCATGTGCAATAAATGCATATCCTTGTAGTAACAGTGATGAGATAGACAAGGGGTTGTATTGCAGTCCTGGTCAATGTGTGAGTGTGGATATGTCAGTGTGTTATTAAGGGTTTCAATGAGTAAAACATCCAATGTGAGGTATGGGTGCTGGGTATACTGTCTTTACACCATGGTACCCCCAGTACTTGTCCCAAAGGTCCACTATCCAGCCCAACGATGCATGTTCTGTGTGCAAATTATCTGTAACAGAATGGACTCACTGACAAGGTAGTTAGCACTGATAAACCCAGGTCTCTCAGATGTGTCTATGTCTGTTATGTGTCAATGTGTATATGACAGTATGTCATACTATGTATTGTTCATTAACACCCAGTACATCCCCCATTGCCATACTGTACAAGACTTGGTGATGTTCCTCACTTAACAAGAAACTCGGGACACACCTCATCCTAAAAGCTGTGTGGTGTGTGCAATTAAGGCCAAACACATTAGTAGCAATAAGTACCTAGGCAGGAGTTTACTCTCAGTGTTGCCAAGTAAGTGTGTGTGTGTGTATGTGAAGGGATCTACTTCAGTTTGCAGAAATACATGTCCCAGGAGGTCATCTGTCTGAGAGCTGACTGGCAAATGCTAACATTTCAAAGGAATCATCTCGTGGAAATTCATTCCATCAAAACTAGTAGTAGATGTGTAAATGCTTTCTTCCCCACTGCATAGCTGTACGGCGATACTGGAGTTGGTATATACAGTTGGTTGTAGATGTTGTGGACACAGCCACCCTCATTGGGGTTATTGTATTTATCCCCCTGCTTAGTCTGTTGTAATACTGTACAGTTTATGTTAACAGGTTAAGTAGTTGTCACTCACACTATGTGCTGCTCTACACCACCCCACACCCTGTAAAGTGGAGTGCTGTGCCACCCTCACCAGCATACCTATGTTTATCAACTCCAGGATTGCACTACATTGGGGAAGGGGACATATACCCTGCCAGTACCATCATTAATGACATTAAAGTAGCAGACTAATTATTTACTGATGTGATGTTTTGCCAATTTTGTATTGGTGAGATTACATAGGCTGAAATGGGTTCACTGCAAAATTAAGTACATCCATGTGTACAGTATTCTCTGTGCATTACATCAACACCAACGCCTTTGTGTGTGTTATACACAAACATGTGGTGTGTGCTACCCAGTACACTTACCATTGTCCACTGAAGAAGGGCTGCTGACATCAGCCTCCATGCACTCACCTGTATACATTCCTCAGACCTATCAGCCATGTGGCACATGCAGTAACTGTTATACAGACCTGTTACTTGTGTTCAGCTGTACCCAGGATATGACACAGTCAATGTGTCACCACAGTGCCATACCGCTTGTAGGAAACAACAGCAGACCAACATCCTGCTGACACATGGACACCTACAACACAAACTGAATACATTATGGAGACCACTATCAGTCAGTGTTAATAACAGTTATAATGCATCATGGCTAGACAGCTACACATTCTGACATGTAAGCACTAAACTTTCCTGCTGAAAACATGTTACACAGCATTACATTCACCCTGTGCATCAGAACCATATTAGTCTGTCCCTGCATCGATGGTATGGATGACAGGGATGTGGCACAGGTATCATCATATGCACAGGGTGTGTTGTGGGTTTGCCAGAGACCTAGGCTGGACCATTTGGTTGACATCATGCGTGTGTGTTAGGGGGTTTTGATTTTAATTGGGCTGTGCAGATGTGGTGTGTGTAGGTATGGTGGTGTCCTAGTTGTGTTGGTGATGTATGTGTGTGTGTGTGTGTGTGTGTGTGTGTGTGTGTGTGTGTGTGTGTGTGTGTGTATGTACGCACACAATTCAGCCATGTGGCTGCCCTATACAGGGGTTTGTTGGACAGCTGCAGATCATACATGGCAGGGTGTGCAGTTCAGCATCTGGCAATGGACACGAGAACTGTGCCTACCAGGAGTTCCACAGACACTACTGGGTACAAGGCCAGATATAGTACTTCCTCCTTTTGATGACAAATGTCCGCTGGGTCCAGATCTTTGTTGTGACTGGTGAGGGCCATGTGCATGTGGCCTGCTGTGGTGTGGTGTGGACAACACCCCCCCTGCAGTGCTGGTGCTGGTATTGCCACTACAGGAGTGGCTGTGACTTGTTGCATGTCCATGTAGACCTCCACCTGTTGGTGTTGCTGACCTACATCCATGTGTCTGTTAC
Source organism: Protopterus annectens (assembly GCF_019279795.1). Classification (NCBI taxonomy): domain Eukaryota; kingdom Metazoa; phylum Chordata; order Ceratodontiformes; family Protopteridae; genus Protopterus; species Protopterus annectens. Next base: position 589,603,503 of record NC_056737.1, on the reverse strand, counting down.
CCTACTCCTACCATATGCTCTAACACAAACATTGCATGATAGAGGATTCCCACCATCTCACCAAACTGTCTATCCAGGACCTCTGCAAAATAACGGTGGGCACCTGCAAGATCACGGATGTTGTCAATAACAGCAGAATGAGTAGCCCTCTGGAGCCTCAGACTCTGTCTGATATAATGTTTCATACATGCCTGCCCCTCCATGATGGCCCAAAACATGCGTCTGGTGACACCTTCTGTGGCACGTCTGCCAGGGTCATGATGGCCAGCAGCTCTTCTACGAACACCCCTGTAAATCTGCCTGTGTGGTACCTCGCCAGTCATCCAGTATGGCTGCTGTGTACAGACACACTTGCCATAGTCACCACACTGTCCTGTCCCATGCCACCATCCACCAACTGTCCCTCATCTATGGCCACTGGTGATGGGGTATGTATAGGCAATGTGACTGTGTGCAGGGATGGAGTGGATAACAGTGGGATGTCAACCGATGTCACAGCTTCAGCCCCTGACAACCCCACCTGTGTCTCACCATACCTATCATCATTGTCAGAGTCTGTATGGACACTAACATCAGTTTGTCTGCAGGAGGGACCCTGACCCATCTCACCACCTGTGCGGGGAAAACAAAAAAGTACTTTAAGACCTGTACGTCATTGCTTACCTCTACACACACGCGCACACACACACACACACACACACACACACACACACACACACACACACACACACACACACATAGACTTACAGGTGAGGTGGCACAAAGATATTACACAGACCTCTCATTACCCAACTGTTAACATGCCTGACATATGGCACTCAACAGCATGCACTGCAGCTATACTCAATCCCTGTTACTAACATTATACATCTCTGTGATGCATAAGATGTGTTAATAGGTGATGCCCCTTCCCTGGAACATGCTGCACCCATGTACACAGTACTGCTGTGCACCTGTTCAGCACCCTGGCATATACTGTGCACCATACCTCACAAGTGTACACACCATTTCTGAATGTGTATATGTGTGGAAGTTATGTTTGCTCTGTTGCTCACAGCCCCTATGTGTTTGTCTGACACATACCTGGGTTGATATGAAGACAGATGAATGCCTGACATCTGATTTGCAGATCTCATCATCAGCAATGCAGGTATGAGCAATAAAATCGAATTACACTGACAACCTTCAAAGCTTACTGTAGCTATGAGGAGTGTACACACCCTGTCTTCACTATTGCTGTGGGGTCAGGGTTATCTCTGGCACAATGGATGACCTTGACTGTGTTGAGACACAGCCATTCTTAGTGAGCTTTGGATGTATGCTTCCGTTTGCTGTTGTGTTTCAGGATGACATCCCTCCCCATCCTCAGCCTTTTTGCAGATGCTTGACAGCTATGGGCACATGACTGCCATTCTGCAGTGTCCCAAATTCAGAACACCATGTCTACTGGCCTAGGTCCTGTTAATGAACAACAAACCTAAAGGTGTACACTGGCACCAGCAAGGTACAGATGGGGATGGTGGGCCTGAGATGGAGTGAGGTGTTGCTTGTGCAGCACATGTATCTTTATTAATACTGTCTGTAGGTTTCAGCCTTGGTCTTGGTACACCATTACACATTGCAACACATGCCTTTGGGAGACTTGATGTTATGCACATGCTACCTGTAGAGAGCCCTGGATGATGTCTTCTGTGGAACAACTCTTCCATCTGATTACCCTAACCCACAGGCTGCACTTATGCAGAATCCTGGTAATTGTCGACAGAGGTACTGCACAGGCAGTACTTGCTAGACATTACTGCAAGTCCCTCAGTGTTGCTGCATGTTTCTGGGCAGCCTCCATGACCAGTTTGCAACATATGTTGTCATCTGTCTTGGATGGACATCTGTTTATTTTCTACGTTAATGGTGTCTCATACTTCATCATCACATACATGCTTATCTGCACTGTTTGCCATGGTATATGCACTGGTGAGGTAAGGTTCTGTCTCCCACTCCTGAGTGCTACCTTTTGGATATGGGCTCCATTCCATGGTTTGTAAGATGTGTGAAAGCCATGGCTGGCTCTGTTGCAAGTGAGTGGGCAAATGTCATGGACATACTTCTTGGACAGCAGACCATTACTTGGTGTGACATTGATGACCTGTACTTGATGGAAGGTGCGTACTCTAGAAGAGTGAATGCTGCAGTACCTCAAAAGCTGCTTCCAAAATATACTTGGAGTGTGTGCACACATAAGCTTCCAGTGTTTGTTAAGGTATGTATTCACCATATTTATTGTCCTAACATTGGATTCCATATTACACATTCATTGCTCATGTTAGGATCACATTACAGGTTGTAAAAGTTGTGGAATGTGGTATTGTGATATTCTGTTGTGTAGATCAGTAACAGTTGCCATTGTAATAGTGGTATATATACTGTTATTGCCACTGTATAAGGGTAATGTTTCAGACATGTCCCTACTGTAGGCCATTTTTCCC
>NC_056737.1:589431020-589596020 GCF_019279795.1 Protopterus annectens | reverse complement strand
TTTTTTTTGTCATTTAGAATCAACTCAAGTCTGGGGAAGGGGGCTGCATGACTTGCCCAGGTTTAACACAAAACTGAAAAAACCTTATTTTTGGTGTCCTGGTCCTAGACATTTTCTCTAGAGACTGGCCTTGGAGAGTTTTATGAGGGATCGTAATTTTTGCTAGTATCAGAGAGAGATGCCTTCCTAGGGAGGTTTTTGCTCTATCATGTAGTAGCTCTCCTTCTATTATACAGTTTATTTATGGCAGGGTTCCACCAGACTGAATGCCTGACTTTGGATGATTGGGTCTTGGTTCATTGCATTGCATGAGCAGTCCATTGTTCTGGATGCATTAGAAGGATTCTGCAGTTTGGGCTGGCAGCAGTAGTTTATGGCCTGGGGGCCTTGAAGGATTCCTTCTCAGTTTTGAGGTTTTGAGAAGTTTGCTTTTGAGAAGTTTGTGGTTTTCTGGGCTGGGCTGGGGTGGGGGGGATGTGGACATCCAGTGAAATTATTTATGGTCTGATCTTTTCAATGGGGATATACTTCTGGTGTGGAGTATAAGTCCCCATGTTGGTAATGATCAGGTCCAGTATGTTGTCCCTCTTGTGGGGAGTTTATAATTCCAGGATCTTTAGATGCTAGGACTTGAGTAGTGAGTGCAGTCAATGTTTGGTGGGTTAGGGTCGCCCAATATAATGGTGGTGTTTGGAGATCTTCATGTTCTCTAATGTTTTCAGGAAAGCCGAATGGTGGATGGTCTCCGATGCCAATCTGCCTATAACCTGGAGGTGTGGAGGTCCTTATTGATAATAATGGAAAAACCCTCTCTTTTTGTGTCGGGTCCAGTTTTGGGGCCAAAAAGCGAGCCTGCCTATAAAAAAGGCACTATGGGGGTAGCAGAGTTTGCCAATATCTGGAAAGCCCAGTGGCAGGTCAAGGGTACCACAGCCTGGGCTACATGATCAGTGCTAGCGTTATGTGTGGGATCTAGCACCCGACAGGCAGTCACAATAGGTCACCTGTAACAGGTATCAGGTGTGTTATTGTGTGCCTTAACGGCTGGCTGCTTGGCTTGGCTACTGACTTTGTGGGTTATGTGTTATGTGTGTGTTGTTTGTTTGAGGTAGCGTTTGCTTGGATGTCTGCTTTGATGTGTTTGGTTCGCTGATGTGGTGGGACTATGTGATACTGGAATTGTGTTGTGAGGGTTACCTTCTCCCTCCTGACTGGTTACACCAGTTTTGAGATGAGAGAGCTCAGCCACTGAGGAGAAACCCATTGACTGACCTGGACATGCTAGAGTAATAGGGAAACTGAATTTAAGATGGACCAATAGTAGCTTGTAGGGATTAGGACTATGAGTGGACCAGTGGGGCCTTAGAATGAGAATATAATTTAGAGATAGGGCGGTTCTAGGGAAAAAAGAAGAGCAGAGACTGTGAACTGGGAATATAGTTTAAACCCAATGGGGCGGTGCTGCGCCCGTTGTTGCGCTATGCTGTCAGTAATCACTCCACAGGGGCAGGCAGGCTGCTCAATGTTTTCACTGCCACTGATCAACAGAGACCCTTTAGCTTTAGCAAAAATGGCCTCACAGAAACTTATAAACAGTTCAAGAACAGCAAGCCTGTAACTGAACTTTTTAAATCTCAGAAAAGTGGGAAAAAAAAATTTTTTTTTTTTTTTTTGTTTTTCAGAGATAGCAGAGGTTAACAAGTATCAGTAAGTTATAACAGTGCAGTAAATGACCCCACACAAGAGTGCTAGGCCAAAGACAGATAAAATGCAAGTTTTGAGAAAAACAATTTTAAAAATAAGTGCAAACAGGAAATTCAGTAAACAGCTCTAGGTTGTGCTCTAAATACAGTTACTAATGCAGAAATCAAATTTAACAAGCCAGAAAATGCTCAAAGTCTCAAAAGTGGCTCCTTTCTTCTCTCAGCGTTTTCTCCTCTTGGTGGGTGCTTCACTAACAGCCAACAACAGGACCTTTGGACACAGGCCAACTACATGTTTGTATAAGGTTTCAGAACTACGGACAATGTGAGTATTGCTGTTATATGCATTGAATACTGCTGGTTTTACAGGGTTGTGTGTACTTGCTAGTTTTGCATGGAATGCAGTCTGTTTGCCTAGCTCTCAACTGTGGGTCTATGCACATGATGGCCAGAGGATTGGCTGTTATGGTTTGTCTGTTCGCTACACAGGTCTTTCTGACATATCAGTGGCATATTCTCCGTTTATTGCTATTGGTACATGGTACATGACAACATCCATTTGTGTTTCTGACTTCATATTCCTGAGTAAGGGTATGTTGCAACCAATCCTGTAACACCAGCAACTTTCACAGTGTATAACAGCAATATTCCAAATATGATCCTGTGTTCCATCCTCTGACTTCCACATATATACCAGGCTTTGCCCAGATGTCATGCAGTAAGAGGTTGTTAGGTAATTGCCTATCATTATTTAGTGCTGTCATTCCTGCTATCATTCCAGTGATGTTGTGGACTCCCACACAAATTGTGGGATAGGGTCCATTTACATGAGGGCAACAGCTGGACAAAATGTGTGTGACTTTGTACAGTCCAGAGGTCAGTGTATGGAAAACACTGTTATATGCCCTTGTAAGACATTTTATGGGGGAGGGATATTACATGTTTTTAACATAGGCTGTTACAACATGTGAAGGATATCAGTAGTAAGAAACATTAATGTGTATGGCTGTACATTTTCATACATTTTACCATGGGAACAGTGGTGGACTACAGCATACTGTCTTACGCACAGTTCTATTTGTCAGTGTGATAGTGACGTTTTAAGTTAAGCATTGTTATGCAACAGATACAATTACATTGTGACAACTAATACTTTTCCCACTAGGGGTTGAGTACAGAGTGTAAGTGGAGGCTGCTGAACTACATCTGTAATTAAGTGTTGGTTGGAGCTTTTCTTCAAGGCAAATGTTTTTTTTTACTGTTGTACTACTTGAAGGCCTTAGCCTGGTCAGCAAAGTATGTTATGTTTTTCAGATTACTGCATCAAATGTTTTGTTGAGAGTTGCATTAATCAGTTATTATGTATTCCAAACACCTAACAGCTACAAGAAATGGCATAAACAACTGAAATAGAAAAGAAATAAACATTTCTACTTATGCAAACTTGTGTGTGGTGTCATGTCCTTTGCATTGTGTGTGGGTATATGTTTCATGCAATAATTTTCATTTGTAGGAAAGAATCAAACACTGGCCATTTTAAAAGGTGGCAAATGTAGGAATAATTGCTGTTTGATATGCTGTGCACCCTCTATATATACTCTTCTTGTACATATCTATAAGTAGTAATATATTTATATGTGTGTGTGTGTGTGTGTGTGTGTGTGTATATATATATATATATATATATATATATATATATATATATATATATATATATATATATATATATATATATATATATATGTATATATGTGTGTGTGTGTGTGTGTATGTATCATCGGAATGTTTAGTGCTTCCACATTATACATTCCCTATGGTAGACTGACAGTTCTGCATGATATGTTACAGATATCATCTTGATATCTTACAGCTGAGATTGCCTATTGTTAACTTGTTGTGAGTATGTTGTGCAGGTTCCTGGGTTCAAGACTTGAAAGTGCTCATTATTGTGTTGGAAGGCTGATTTGTTCAGCTGTGGAGGAAGGAAAGATGGCAATAATTACAATTTGGGTCCCTTCACCCCCATTAACAGTGCCTTTACATTTTAATATATATATATATATATATATATATATATATATATATATATATATATATATATATATATGTATATGTATATATATATATATATATATATATATATATATATATATATATATATATATATATATATATATATATATGTATATATATATATATATATATATATATATATATATATATATATATATATATATATATATATATATATATATATTCATACATACATCTACATATATATAAATACATTTTCCCTGCTGTTGAATGACTGTGCTGCATGATATGTTTGAGAAAACATCACATTTATGTACGGTTCAAATGGTATAGTGGTAAATCACTATGGCTATGGAGTGCAGGGTCATATGGTCGAGACTTGCAATGGCTGATTATTTTGTTGCTGGGCAGAACAAGGGCTGTTGGATACAGAGTGATTAATGCACTTTTAAGCAGTTGTAAGTGGGTTTGCACAGGATTGTGCGATGGTAAGCAATGCTAACTTCTGGTTGAATATGCTTACAGACAGCCATAAAAGTGCTTAGTCTTAATCTGCTTAAACCCGCTTACTACTCCTTAAAAGTGCTTACTCCCATTTACCCCCGTGCTTATTTCTTTAAAAGTAAAGAAAAAAGAGGTGATAGGAAAGTGGTAAAAAAGGGGGCACAAAGAGGGAAAGACAATAGGGGAAAGTAGATAGGGATGTGCAGGATAAGTGTAGGGAAGGCCCATAGCTGTCCATTTATTCTACCGCAACAGCTGTGCATTTATACTGAACTTAGAGGTAGATTTGGACACTCAAACCCCTGAGAGAGGGGGTGAGGACAACGATAATATGTTGTGAAGCCAATTAGACCAGATTACATGTGTCCAGTGGACAAGTGTGTGAAATGGACAGCTATGTATGGGGCAAAATTATTTTTTTGGGAACAGATTGCCCCCTTTTTTTAAGGTGAGAGTGGGATGTTGGGGAAGGATAGTAGGTATATTTGGGGAGGTAGATTGCGTAGGAGGACAGACAAGACAAACAAGACAGCATATAGGGGTGGTGTATGACACATGTGGGGGGTAAACACCTTGAATGGGGAGGGGTGTTTGGAAATCGAAAGCCCACAAGCCCCCAAATGGAAATAGTGGGACTGAGGTCCCCACCCATGGGCAGACACCACTGCACCTTCATAGCCCCGAAGGTGGCTGTGCTGGGGGCTGCGCAGGAGGGGCAGGCTGACCCTCTAATTGTACCACATGGCCCTCAAGCTGGCATAGCAGATCTCCAAATGTCCTTCAGAGCTCACTATGCACCATCCCCTGGACCTGACTTTGGGTGACAGTATCCTATCTGTACCCGCTCCCAGCAGGAGGATGAGCCCCATCCCCTGAGGCGATTCCACCATGAGGTGGTGCAGGACCAGTGGATGAGGAGATCTTGGAGTGGGCCCCAGACGTGCTGGGGCCCAGTGCCATGGCCAGATGATGTGAGAGAGGTGGGTCTGCGGGGACCGGCATTTCCAAACGTGCTATGGTGTTGCAGTTTTAGAACATATGTGGGTTAGTCAACACAATCCAGGATTAGTTATAACAGCATGCATAGATATTCCCATTAACCCAAAACACCAGATTTGGAACAGTTGCATAGCAAACAGAACACATGCATGTATGGAACCACAGTGGCCATTACAACAGCATGCAGGTTACATTGATAGCAGCAAGCCACTAACGATAGTATTTCAACATGGAACTTTAATAGAAACACATTTCAATATTTGTTGAACAATAGGACATATGTCCCAACAGAAGGTTTGGTGTAAACATACCCATTGATTTGTGTGTTTAGATTATTGTTGCAGATATGGTGGGGGGGAAGAGAGAGATGTCAATTAACAACTTATATATCCTTGCAGTACTCATAATTTTAATGATCACTGGTCTAGTCATTACTCTATAGGTATTATTACAATACCCTATGGCCTTGGTTTGGGCAGTGGTATGTTTGTACACAGTGTATACTTCCACTGTCTTATAGTTAAATTCTACTTCTCTTACCTGGTAGACCCATGGAGGGAAAGTTTGTTAACACTATTTGACTGTCTCTACACATATTCCCAGATTCCTAGTTGTAATTATGCACACATCTCTCAATCTCTTAATGCACAACATCTGGACAAAGCTTGAGATCAAGGGGGTGCAAATAGGGGCATATTTTGAATATTGCTCTTATAAACATTTAGACAGTTGCTAGAGTAACAGGATTTGTTTTAATATACATTTTTGAAGGATTTGAAGTCTGACACTCAAATGTATGTCATTACTTGATGACTACAATCCTGAAATCATATCACTGATTTGTCAAGAAAAAAGAGGAACAGGCCAAAAATATGATCCAAATATCTAGACGTTCTGGGAAAATCTGTACAGTTGAGAGGTATGATTATGCATACAGCTTACTTATTTCCAGGATTCGAACCATGGCTGTGTTTGCTAAAAATGCAACAATTTCTGTTTCATCAGAGTGAGCTATTTAGACACCGCTGTCTGTTTCTTCAGTGTTTTCTTCCTAAATCTCTGTTGGTTGTACAATCTGACCTTGTAATTACAACAGTTTTATACAGACATTCCCAGACATATTTTTATGTAGCACAGTGTGAGGAACAGTGGTTGACACAACAGTACTATTCTGATGTCAGATGTTGGTGAATGCTACATGTCAGGCCATACAACACCAGAGTAAACACTACTAGTCCAGGATTTAAAACTTTATTTCCAGGCAGTTGCAGTTTTCTTATCTGAAAGACCTGTGGGGGGAATGTTTGTTAACACTACCTGACTGTTTCTACACATATTCCCAAATTCCTAGTTAATATTATGCACATACCTCTCAACACTTTGAGCTTAATCACAGTGAGCTTTTTAGAAACTCAGTGTTTATGTCTAAGCCTCTCTTGGTTGTACAGTCAGACCTTGTACTGTCTTATACAGACATTCCTAGACATATTTTTATGTAGCACAGTGTGGGTAACAGCGGTTAACACAACATTACTATTCAGAGACTGCAACACTAAATGCCATACAATACCAGAGTAAGCACAACTAGTCCATGATTTAGAACTTTATTGCCAGGCAGTTACAGTTTTATTGTAATATCACCTATATGGGACGATTACTGTCATATTGTCTGGTTTATTCAATACAACCCATACACAGTTTTTATACTGCCAAGTGACTTTCTACTACTTTATATTTATTTGGAATGACTACTACAAGCAGGATTGTTACTCACCAGCCTCACGATGCAGCCTTTGCAACCTACTGGCATGGGATTCCTGATTCATAGCCCACTCAGATGCAGCTGTAAAGGGAATAAAGAAATATTTAGCCATACCTATCCATCACATACACAGGCTGGACTTTGGTAAACAGTTTTTGATATGAATACTTGCACACTGTGGGACATCACTTCTCTGCCTTGCTTCTTGGACTCACTCATCCAAGAGCTCCCTCTTCCTCCGCTTCAAGTCAGCATAGTGGTGCCAGACCTGCTCAACAGTCCGAGGGATACCAGTGGCACTGGTGAGATCACAGGCATGATGGTCCCAGGCTTCCGCTCTATATTGAGACTCCTGGTACTGGCCCTGTAGTGTCTCTCATCATGGTTATTTACCAGGAGTCCTACCATGACCTTGGACTCCTGTATGCCCCAGCGCTGTACCCAGAAGCACATGCCCTTGCCAACACCTGCCATACTGCCTGCAGTGGGAAGCTGCAACCAGTTATGAGCTGTATTCCTGCCTGTGGGGTTTAAATATGGCTGATTTCCCATCCTTTGCCATGATTGGATGGTTTTGAATATGCTGAGCTAAGCTAAGGTACTGGCAAACCTGCTTAGCTAAGGTTGGCAGTGCTTAAAGGGGAAGGTTCAGCACTGCTTACCAATGGGCAAATCCACTTAGCTGGGCTACTCATTGCTTAGCAGTCATATTTACACAATGCTTACACCTGGTAAGCAGAACTGTGCAATGTTTAGCATTGCTTATTTTTTATTTCATAGACTATCTGCTGTATGGGATTGATTCATCATTCATTACATATTATACATTTGTTTACTGTCCCTAACATCCCCCAGTGTACTTTCTTTACATTTATTCATGTGTGACTATACTGTATGGGGCACTTGTGTTTATATGGGGGTTTCACAACTTTATTAAACTGACACCTCACATCTGGACCTACTGCAGTACTCTGGTTAACAAATATATATTATTTAGTAGCTAATTATAAAAAATGTTTATGTATTGCTTTCACATGTAAATGCAAATTGGTTAAAGTGGAGATCAAACCAGGAATGGTTGTTTGCAAAGCATGCATGCATGCTAACCACTACACTATTGCAATAATACTTATGTTGGATGCCTTTTGCTATTTAACTTCTTGTGCTGTTTAAGCTGGACTGAGCATAGTTAAGCAACGGGCACAACTGTGCAGCTATGCTTAAACTTTATTGCATGTTTAAAAAAATATTTGTTGTGTTTTTTTTTTTGTACCCTTCAGAATATCCCTGCTAATGCTGATCCTGTTATTCTATCAACTTTCTGCTTTGTGGGACAATTGTCCCTTTTTGATTTGTCCACATTCCTTACTCTGATGGTTTGGGATGTGTGCACTATGTGCTTATGCTACATATGTTATTCTATCAACGTTTGGCTTAGTATGGATGATTGTCCCTTATGGCTTTGACCAGATTTCTTACCCTGATGGGTTGGGGGTGCTATGAGCATTCTTGCTCATTTTAAATTGCTAAAAGGCAATTCTGGAGTGCAGGGGGCAGACACACCCCCTGCACTTGTACACGGAACTGTGTCCATTTTAGAGCACAGCAGTGCGCCTTAAGACATATGCATGGTGCCCTACTGTGCGGAACAGGAATTGTCCCTGCTGTGCAGGAATAACTTATTTTTGCACGGCTGCTTGCTGAATCTGGGGGTTTGTTTAGAACAGCAGGCTGTTTTATTTATACAGCCTGATTGTGAGCAAGAGTAGTGAAATGTGTTATGGTTTATTTGTTTATGTCTGAAGTTCAACTGATTACACACATGTGAAACTGTGAAGTCAGCCATTTTACTTGCTTGAACTGCATGCCATAGCCCAATTATTTAAACCCTCTGTAATGAATACCTTCAAAGATATTGTCTGTTTAATGGATGTACCTAGGTTGGCTGTGTCATAGTCAACTAGGATTAAGATCAAAACAATGTTTTTCAACTTTTCTGAAGAAGAGGGGACCTATTAAAGCTATTGCATTACTCAAGGAACCCTTACCACCTTTTGTAACTATGAAATTTTTAATTACATTTTGTAACAATTACTGTTTTATGATTATATAATAATTGTCCCTTTCGATTCTCAGCTAGAGCGTCTTCTGTGTGGAAGCATGCATGAATGGGCGTGCCTTCGTTGAAGGTTGTGCGTCAGGGCTGGTAACTCGGCACGTAAAAATCCACTAGCAAACATTAGTGGATCGGAGTTCCGCTGTGGCGACCCCTAACCGGGATAAGCCAAAAGACACAACAACCTGGTACACAGAAAGTCAGCTTAAACAGCACTTGAGTGTATGTATTATTTGATATTAACAACATTTTGTATACAGTAATAACAGTAACATTATTAACACTTCAGAAGTGCAGCTTTAAATGTAGTTGTAGGTAATGTGTTTCGGGCTTAGTAACATATAAATGCCACCATAAGATATCACAACATAGTAAGACAAAGTGATAGTAAATGTGAGGTAGATTTCACAGTTAAATATCCAAGAGAACATGATGCCAGTGAAAGCATAATAATGATACAATGTTTTAAATTTCAGGCACCATTTGCACTACCAGATGTTAAAAGATCCATGGCACAGAGCTTGCTGAAGCTGATTTGATATTACTTTTAAGACAGTAAACAAAATACCAAAGCTACTTTCAAAATATGTTTGACACTACTTGTAGTCATGGTTTCTTGTTAGTACAGTTTCAGCAAGCCTACATTAATAAAAATCTACTCAAACTGCTCTGTGGAGCAAGAGATATTGTCATATCTTGCTGGCTTATGGATTACATTTTCCAAATTGCATTGTTGCTACAGACTTTTGCCTCATAGGTACGATAAGGAATGAATTATTCCTAAAGCCGTTCTTGAGAAGCATGGTGCTTGTTTTGCATGTCACCTAAAAAAACAGCATATACACATGTAGCCTGTCTGTAGACCTAGGACTGGCTTCAATTCCCACTGAGCTTCAGATGGTCAGTCTATACTGCCAGGGCTTCCTGTATCAGGAATTCTACTGTTTGTGAATGAGTAATCCCATAAGTACTTACTGCAGTACTTGGGGTTAGAGTACACAGATAGCTACACGGGCAAGTCTTTCAGATGACTGCTGAGAAGGTCAGCCAGTTCAAGCCGGTAAACCCCTAGTTTGAATTTGCAATTATCCATCCAGTCATCAAGACTGCTTTTAAAGGTGGGTAATGTGTTTCTTTGTTTAACATGCAAGAAAAGTCTGAAACATAGGTAGGGGATATATTGGGTCAGTATATATCATACCATCAGGTTCCCTTTATACTACAATGGCCTCCAAACCAAAGGTAAAAAAGTTACAGAGGCAAAAAAAAAAAACATTCAATAAAAACTGCATGAAAGAATCAACCACGGTGGGGTCTTCACTGTGTAACACCTTAAACCTCATGTACTGGAGGCTTATGGGATATTTGCAAATAACCCATTAAGGGCATACCAGTGTTTTGGCTACATGGCTTCTGAATGTACATGACCTTTTATATTCAGGCCAATAATACCCAAACCCCACTAGCTGTAGACATGCCATGTTTCAGCCTTTCTCTGACCTTACCAGTGCAGCATGAGTGGCTTGTTTGACTATACTTTAGAAAGACAGAACTTAAAACTAAGCCTGATGTCCATATGCACTTGAGTGCCTGCAAAATATTCAAAATAACATCCAAACCAAACAGGTATGTCCTTTAGGGGTCAAGGTGACTGAATGCACCTTTCCCCAGACCTACTAAATCTCTGCAACCTCTATAAACATGTGTGGGAAACTAAATGCACACCCTTCTCTGCCTGCAAATATAGCACCATTCCCATCTTTTATTTTTAATTTTATTTTTATTTCTAGTTACTCTCCCTGCCTACAGGTGACCATCAGCTGTCACCAGTTCTTATCTTCATTCATCAGGTCTACTTGACTCAATTTAACCTCCCTCAGGCTCAATCTGATCCACATCTGAGCCCAATGAGGAGACTTGAGTATCCTGGCACAATATTATTCTGCCTCCCTGGAGTATTTCCTAACCCTTCTCCCCATTATACTGGTTCCATGGAGTATTCTCTAACCCCCTCCCTATTATACTGCTTCCATGGAGTATTCTCTAACCCCCCTTCCTATTATACTGCTTCCATGGAGTATTCCTTAACCTCCCACCCTATTATACTGCTTCCATGAAGTATTCCCTAATCCCCCTCCCCATTATACTACTTCCATGAAGTATTTCCTAACCCCTCTCCCCATTATACTGCTTCCATGGAGTATTCCCTAACCCCCTTCCTATTATACTGCTTCCATGGAGTAGTCCCTAACTCCCCTTCCTATTATACTGCTTCCATGGAGTATTCCCTAACCCCCTTCCCACCCCATAACAGTCTTGCAAGCACTATAGTCTTTGCCTGTGCGAGGTACATACATACTTCCACTCATATGCATCCTTTTAACCAAAAGTTATACTACTTGCAATGTGGAGCTCACCAGGCTGTTAATGCCATGGTCACAATACGTCTAGGTAGCCTCCCTCCCCCTAGAATGAGCAAGACAGAATCAGCCACTCACTCCCAGCTTCCTCTAACTTATCCCTCCAGCATCCATGCTGCTAGTCAAACATGGGTTATCTGGGCACAGTAAGGACATTATCCCTGTTTCTATCTTTATACCATTGAATGAACCCTAAATTATATTTTTGCATTCCTCTTACAATCATTCTGGTTTAGCCTGCTAACTTTATTTCACACTTTTAAGCAAACTTTTTAAAAATAAAGTTAACTAAAGACCTTGTAGAGATCTGTTGATAATACACATTCACTGTTTTCATATTCCTGATGAGAAGCTATATTATCCTGTGTCATAACCCTTTGATCACTTTATTATTGAAAGTTTTATGCTAATATCCATTACTAAGATATTTTTCCTCATTTTAAATATGTATTAATTTCTGTGACAGTTAACTGGGAAAATATTTAAACAGCATGGAATAAAATGGCCTTCATATTTTTGTAAAACCATAGTTTATTTTCTAAATAAACAAAACAAATAACACCTCTTTTAGTATTCGCTTCATACTGCAGGAATAATGCAGAAATAATATCTTACCTGAATCTTTTGAAACATGCAAATAAAGATTAGTGATAACACAATATATCCTGAAAAATGAAATGAAAATTTTATATGACATCTCAAAGCTGAAGCTCAAGAACCAATTTTCTCCAAGACAGCTCATTTGTATCTAAGAATATTTAATAACCTGCTAGGTAAATTTTATGTCAGCCACAGAAACGCAAACTCCACTGGTTACCTATTTATGTGCTGCCGGTGTTGAAGGAAAAAAAAAAGACATTCACAACTGGGATCTGCATCGTCTTGTAATATTACACTGCAATATTTCACAGAATACGCCACTAACCTTTTTCAATAGAGCATGAAAAGGTCTGATGACATTCATTCATTTTGCACATGTTTTGCTTTGTACAAAGTTATACATTAATCTTTATGAACAATCTTTGCAAATAACTAATTTTAAGGAGTCTTGAGTATAAGGTGACAAGAATGCATGCACATCAGGAGAAATCATTTCTGAGATTATGTTGTAACTGACTAATGACTTTCATATTTGTTTGATCAGCACAAAAGATATCAAAGCTTCAAACTTAAGGTTTTTGCAGATTCCTTAATAGCTAGGTGCTTTATCTAACCAATAATGTTAAACTTTTTGCAAATCAATGTTTATCTTACAGTAACAAAACTACCATTGCAGGCAGTATGTGTTTTGCCAGGCTGTAAATATCTTCCACTTGGATACATAATTCTCTCATAAGCTAAATTATTCTCTCATAAATTAAATTATTGATGTTCATGGCTGCTGGGGTTACTAGGTAAGGATGCTTGGTGTAAATCCTACTACAAGAATGACATGTATAAGGTAGTGCATACAGGCAAACACTTCATGCAAGAGGTGTGTGTGTGTGTGTGTGTGTGTGTGTGTGTGTGTGTGTGTGTGTGTGTGTGTGTGTGGGCATGACCCAGCCAAGGCATTGCTGTACAGCTTATTATAGTGAGGGAGTGGTGGAATGCACCTGCACAGCAGAATGTGATAATCATTGTACTGCACTTATAATCCAACAGTGGAAAAGGTAAGAGGCAGAAGGCAAAAATTTTCTGACTCACTGCAGGGTGATGGAATATGATCCATGACTCTTACCTCCCATGCCAAATATTCATTCAGCAAACCTGTTCTTATGAATGTAAGCAGGTTAATCTCTATTCTTAGAGGAACAGATAAAACTGGGCAAAACACTGATTATATTCTAAAAGTGTCTTCGTTTTGGTTTAAGCGCTTAGGCTCCAGGTCAGTTATTTTGCATTAGGAAGGTTTGTGGTCTACACTCTTGTGGCATTACTGTCGCCAGATATTTTTTTAACTACCAGAGCACCTAGTTTGTACATAGCTGAGTGCTGCTCATCTATTTCTTTGTCTTATTGACCTGTTCAATATTTAAATTTTTCACTCCTCTCTTGTAGATCAGTAGCCATGGATATGCACTTCCTGACTCTCTCTGTGGCCATTCTGGTCGAGATGGGTATTCTGAAGCATTGTAGCAATTGTCTCATGTACAGTGACAACCTACTTATTCTTAATGAAACAAATAAAGTATGAGAGAGGTGTAAATACACTTTAACATTGGATGAAAACTCTCTCATACAACCAAAACTAGTCCTATACAGGTTGTCAGTGACACCTGCACCATACCTACTGTACAAGGTAAAGACACAAAACTACTTATGCTAAGGCACTTACAGGTAACCTTCTTAAAATAGTAAGACCTCCTACATAGCACAATCAAAGAAAGGGTCCTTGGCTGTCACATAAACACTCTGTTAAAACACCACCTAAAGCTACATAGAGCACTGTATCCAATTCCTCTACTGTTAAGCCCTCATGGCAAAACAGAGCACATCCAAATTTCCTGGTCAGTAATGATTCTATAGTGAATTACATGGTTTACCTTTGAATTGTCTCATGCCGTGTGCCCGACGTGCATAACGCCGAAAGTATGGCTGCAAAAAACAACAATGCCGATTCACTATGTGTTTGAATGGCAAATAAGCAAATTTTCTTTGCCATTCAAACACATGGATCAAATGTCAAAAATGGCTTTCCAGCAAACCATTTTCGAATTTGATCCTTCGACGTTCTCCGTATTTCAGTAATATGGGTCGCACAACAGGATGATCGCACATACCATGTGCGACAAAATGAAGGTAAACCAAAGCACACTGATGTCCCCTTCACTAGACAGAGAAGTAGAGAGTCATGGTTAGGTGCTTTTCTGGGGCTAGGATCCATCAAGTCACACAGGCAGTCAGGTCATTAAACCACAGGTACCAGTATGACTCTGTCACAGTCCATGTGGGTGTTAATCACCTGAGGTGTGCTTCCCTTTTTTATATGAAGTGAGACATGATTGAACTTGGTGATTACATATCTCAGGGGATCTGCTTTACATTACCGAAAATCCATAATGCGGAAGACAAAATGTCAGAGACAAGAATAACGAAACTTAGAATGCTGAACCATGTTGTGTTTCCAAGGGGAAGTAAACACTTGCCCAGAACTGCACTACAACTCCCCATACTATCTGAAACCCACCTAGGTGGGGGCCTATGCCCACCCCACCCACCCCTAACTAAATATACAAACTCCAGGATTGCACTACAGTGGGGAAAAGGGCATTATTCCCCATGTTGGGCAAGTGTTTACTTGCCCTGGGAAAGGTGCGGCATTCTAAGTTTCATTATTCTCTTCTCAGCCATTTTTTTTGTCTTCAGCATTATGGATTTTTGGTAGTGTAAAGTAGACCCGTCTCAGGCAGGTATGAGCCTAGTACTGAGCAACATACTACCTTCTCCAAGGATGATGCAATGTTACCAACAGAAAATGACTGATTTTAACAATTGGCTGAACATATGGTATCAATCCACAGGGTACAATATTTGACAGCCTTTGAGGACATTGTTGACAGACCATGCTGCTTTGCTAGGGATGGTCATCGGATATTGGCAAAGACCTTTTCCACCACCATAGTTCCTTTTTTAGGCAATGCCAAACTGATAAACCAATTTACTTAACTGAAACTATAAAGGAATATCTGAAGATGGTACTGCTCAATGCTAGAAGTCTTAACAAGACACTCCACTCCCTGCAAGCCTTCCTTTCCTTGAGAAGTGTAGACATCTGTGTAGTAACTGAGACTAGGTTTAAAGTCATGGAGAGTAGTCCAGCAATGCAATGTTATAATGCCTTTCACACCTTTAGACCAGCTACTGCACAGGATGGAAATGAAGGTGGATCAGTCTCAGTCTATATTAAAAACAGTCTCACATCCAGAATAGTTAAAGTGTATGATCCACTGGAACTCATATATATGCAACTCATAGTGTTTCATACCATATCTGTGCACCACATAGGTCCCCCTCCATGTCCCAGGAAACCCATACTACCTTTCTCAATGTACTAGAGTCCCTCATCATTCAACCCAATATGATATTCATGGGGGATCTCAACTACCCCTCTATAGACTGGGATTCCTACACCACGTCTAATGCTCAAGCCCAGCGATTCCTAAACTTTAACACCAACATCCTGGAATAGTTGGTCCATTCTCCTACCAGAGGTACAAACATCATGGCCTTGTACTCAGAAACATGAGGGGTGATGTTCCTCACCCAATGTAATGTCTTCACTCTTCAGATCTGACCTTAAGGTAGTATTACTTGAAATAAAAATAAATTTGGGGCTCCATGAAACCAAAAACCTTTAGGAGCTATTCCAAGGCTAACCTCTCTCTACTAAACAACACCTAGGCTAAATTCCAAGCACCCCCAAACACAGTAAACACCATAGTATATGCTGAGCTATTTACAAAATCTCTGTACAGCCATATTGAGCCATACAACCAGCTGTATAGACTGAGATGTGACCACTTGTATTAAGACTAAGACAAACTAAAAGGCAAGCCACCCTGGTGGAATCACAATATCAATTGGTTATACAACAAAAGAAAACATTCTTGGCTAAGCATAGTAGGAACAAAATCATTAATACTTCAAAGGCTAAAATTGATGAAAATATAGCTTTTCAGGCAAGGGACAGTTACAAAGTTTTCTACAGCTATGTCTGAAACCCCAGGGGGAATACACAACAATCCTCAGAACTTATTGTAAATGGCATCATCCACAGTGTACTGGAGGCCATTGCCAACCTTTTGGCTGACAGATTCATCTTAAATTACTCTCCCTACTCCCTCCCCAATAGTCCAAAGGAAATACCACATACCACGATCCCCCAACCATTACTAGGGAACAGGTCATCCTGGGATGTTTAATAAATAACATGAAACATGACCTCTATGATCCACTTGAATCACTTTTCAACTGGAGCCTTCAGTCAGCTTTTGTGCCCAAGGAATGGAAGATAGT
This sequence comes from Protopterus annectens, assembly GCF_019279795.1. NCBI lineage: Eukaryota > Metazoa > Chordata > Ceratodontiformes > Protopteridae > Protopterus > Protopterus annectens. The sequence goes on along the minus strand of NC_056737.1, from coordinate 589,579,484 downwards.
GTGATGAACCCTCTTTACCCCAGGCAGTAACTAAGGAGTCTCAGTCCTCACCACTGTCTCTGGTAAGGAAGTGTTACTAAAAGCAGGGATATAAATATACAAATTTACCTAAGAGTACACCAGAAACAGGTTCCAAAACCTGGGACTGGATGATATGCTTCACTCCAGGTCCCCAAATGAATCACCACACTAACCACTGCAGAACACTTTCCCAGTTCTAGGTATATGACACACACTCTTAAATGTCTGGTATTCACACATACATATACTCTTGTGAAAGACTGACAGATTTACCTGCTATGTTTCTTTGTCCAAATTACAAGGTAATGGCTGCCACCAGCCAAATACCACAATACCCTTCAAAAGGGATGCTCAGTTACATTGGGTAAAATAAATATTGAAACAAAAGGTAGCATGTATCCCAAGAGTAAGGCATTTTGGAGTGATCCTGGTGTTATCACAATAAGCATAAACACTCTCAAGTTATTAAAATATTCATTAAATAACCAGCCACAATGAGAGTTCGTAAAACATTTAATAATAAAAGGATTTAAAACATGTAGATACTGAATAACTGATTCCAATGAAAAACAGAGTTTCACACACATGAAATATGAAAATAATACTGTAGGATAGATCTCACACTGATTTTAGAAAACCTCTAAATTAACTAACTGTAGTTCCTTGACTATCTGAAGATTAACTGTCCCTATCTAATGTAAATAACTCAGCAAGACAAGATTATACTCTTACTTCTGCAAAGCAAGATGAGGAATTATGTCTACTCTCCAGGCTGTTGACTGTTCTGGGCAAATGGAGCAACTACTCTGGAGACAACTGGATTACTACTGCTGAACAGCTCTGGAAAATAACTACTGAATGAAAACTGAACAACTGACTCAGAGCCTGCTTTTATAACAGATTTTTTTTTTAAGTAACAGGAAACTGGTATGAAAATTCTACTCTGTCATATCAGACCTTGAAAAGTAAACAAACAGCTGCAGTGAATATTCTATTCTCCCAGCTCTGGCACACAATGACATCACATCTAGGTCAGCTGACTCTGGCATAACATATATTCAGAATTCTCTTTAAAAAAATGTGCATTTGGTCAGCCAGAAAAACACTGTTTGACATTCAAATATCTTGAATAAATCAGAGTGATAATCAAAAGACATAAACTTATTTACAAAATTATAGCAAGTCATGCTGAAATGTGTAATATAGGGTCATTTACAATTATTTACAAAACTTCTTGTCCATTTCTTCAGGTAACAATATCTAATATCCTCACAGATGGCTATAGTCATTCCCTTGAACAAAGGAGATCCACCCACTGATCCAGGTAACAACAGGCCAATAAGTCTTACCAGCCTTCAATGTAAGGCCATGGAAAGAAACATTATAGACATGATAAATGAGGACATGGGTAACTTGCAAATGCTGAACCCATCACAGTTCGGCTTTTAAGGTCAAGCTTATTAAGTCTGGTGGACTCTTTTGAGAGAGTCACCAAAGCATTGGATGAAGGTAAGACTGTGCACACAGCTTACATCGACCTGGCCAAGGCTTTTGATACAATACTCCACTCAGGCATTATAGACAAGCTCACTAATTTAAGTATAAACCCTTTTATCACCCACTCAATAGCCAAATGGCTTACTGATAGGACTTAGGAGGTTAAAATAGGTGAGGCTACCTCTAGCAAGCTGCCAGTCACTAGCAATGTCCCCCAGGGCTCTGGAGTGGGTCTGCACCTTTTTGGCATCTATTTCTCTGAAATGAAAGCAAATGCTGAAGGTTTATGGCTGACTAAGTATGCAGATGACTGCAAGCTGGGGGATTTCATAGACTCCTCTTGCAGACACTTGCATTCTTCAGGAATGTCTATTTCTGACTAACAAATGGTGCCAAACTAAGAAATGCATAATTATACCCCTCTGAAAGTCAACCATCCCAGCTAATTACCATGTTGATAATACACCCCTAAGACTTGACCCAGTGGTCAGGGACCTGGGTATGCACATAGACAGTAGCCTTACCCTTAATCACCACATTGTCACAGTGGTGAGGAAATCCTTTTATGTTGCACAACTTATAAGTGAGGGCATGGTATCTAGGTCCAAACAGGTCATTATTCCACTGTACTCTGCCCTTATCATACTAATCATAGAGTACAATGGTCCTTTTGGTATGTACCTAATCAGGCATATGTAGCAACTAGAGCAACTACAGAGGTTCCTTACAAAAATAATACAAGGCATAACAAATCTGCCTTATGCAGAGCACCTTAAAGCCCCTTCCCTCTACTCAGTCTCCTATAGGTTGCTGTGGAGTGATCTATGCCTGGCTTACAAGGCATCAGCAAACCCACATTTATGAATCGCCTACATATTTGTAAGTCAAAGCGTACCAGAAATACAAGGTCTAGGGACTTGAATTTTGTCTTTGACTTAAAGAGAATATGTTGGAGAGATATATATTTGTGTCAGAGACTGCTCCTCCTAGGAACAGGCTTCCCATTCTAGTCTATTAGTCTATATCCCAGCTCATCTATTACCCAGTTTAAGTGCAACTTAGACCAGGGGATGGGGAACAGAAAATTTACACTAGGCCTGGCACCCATGTCCCTTATGGACAGAGGTAGCTTATAAATGCCTGACTTTCAATATCCTTTTTGGAAACATGATATCATTATTATTTTGGGAAACATGGCTAGATTTAGAAAGAGGGTTGTTAGCCTAGTAACACTCTATGAATCTATAATCTATGAAAGGAAAGAGCACGCTCCACATTTTTGGGTCCCAAACATTATTTGCACTACTATATACACATTTAAGTCATAAATATTATTTTCTTCACTGTTTGAATATATTTTAGCCAACTGTACTCTTCTAATTGGAAAAGGTACTACACTATGCTACAATGACACTTCCCAGCTTGAAACCCTTGGTGTCATGCCCAGTGGGTGGCTTATAAGACTTTAATTTGCTATTTATCTTGTGGTGGGTTGAACTAACTTGGTGTTTTATATTAAGTGAATTTGACAATAACCTTTTAACATATATATTTTAGCCAAAATTCTTGTTTTTCCTAGTGTCTCTATTAATTTAACAATCACATTTGGCTATGCTTTTCAAGTTCCTGAGGTCATTACAGAACTGTATGGTCCCATCAAGTTTTAGGACTAAAATTATGAGGTTATTCCATTCACTTTTATATTTCATTACCCTTGTCTTAAGAACCTTTTTACTTATCCATGCACTACCTGTCTGCCATTGTGAGGGTAAAGTTTTGTGAATTAACCCACTCTCTTAGTTTAGTCTTAATATGGTGTTGAATCAAATTTGGTCTGCCAGGAAGCTCTGAAAACACATCTGTGTTCCATATCAGAGATTCTTTGATTTCTTGTTTCTGTGGCATGGATCTTGTATCATATATCTGAACTATAGGTATGAGTCAGTTCTCTTTCTTTACCAGATTCACTAACCGTTGCTGTTAAAGTAACTATCGAGCTTACACTTATTTCCACCATTTGAAAACATGGATATGATATAAATGTTCTGGTCTTCTCTTAACCAGTTTTCCTAATCCTGTGGTTTACTTCAATTATTTCTCTGTTATTTCAGATGGATGGATCACATCATTTATACAACATCTTGTGCTCTGCTGAGGGGATCAAAAGTAATATATGGTCTCCAGCTTTAAACATCTTAATCCTTGCATTTCTGTTATACACTCTTTGCTGACTAGTGTGAGTGCTTTATATGTGTTCTTGTACTGTTGGCATTACTATTTTTGGCCTGTCTTTAAAGCAGGTATAGTGTTCTAACACAGTTTTAAATGGTGTTTCCTCTTATTCCCAAGTTTTTCTGGCAGTATCTAATAGTCTCTGATGGTGCCTACAATATAATTATTCCAATGAACTGAATTTGGTCAATGCTTATGACACTACTTTAATGGCAAATAGGAGGTATCGTATTAACTGGACCTAGATATTTCCATCCTCATCAGTAACCTTCGTTAGTATAGAGTTTACCATTTGGTTTGAACATTTCACCAATTAATTCTTCTGGAGATGATACACAGAGATTTTTAGTTATTTAACCTTAAAGTATTGGCACAGTTACTGCATTCTTCTAGACATAAACAAAGTCCCCTTATGAGTTTTCCTTTGCTCCTTACCATGGAAAATAGTAAAACCAATTTTTGGCTATAGATTCAGTACTGGCTTTAGAAAATAGGATTGCTTCAGGACATTTAGTTGCATAGTCCAAAATAGCTAAAATATAGTAAAGTCCATAGATAGATTTTACCAATGGCTCCATAGTGCCCATTGTTAATATATTTGGATGGAACTTCATTGATGGGCATTGGACTCAAAGGATTTTTAAAGGTCAGATGCCGGGTTGTCTTCTCAAACTCAGGGAATCTAGCAGAAACATTCCTAATATCTTTCACTATTCTGGGCTAGTAAAGCTCTGCTAAGGTCCATATTTAGTCTTGTCCATTTCTAGATGTCTCCCTAGCACATCACTATGTGCAAATCTCATCACTCAGTTTACAAAAAGGCTTGATCATCACTAGTTCTCATACTACTTACTTTCTATTTGCAATTACTCTGTGCAACAAGTCCTTTTGTAACTCAGTTTGGCTAAGAAGCAGGAACACCTTGCTTAGCCTCTTCCCATACAACCCTAAATGTATTATTATCCCACTGTGCCTTTTTAAATTTAACTGGCTTACCCGAGTACCACCTAACTTTTACATTTCCTCAGGTTTAGCTTGCCAGTACTGACACTGATATCTCAGCGTGTAACTCTTCTCCTAGAAAAAACAATTCATACAATTATTTTTTAATATTACTTGCTATATGTGCCTTATTTAATTTTCTTGTTTTCTTTCTTTCTTTATGAACCTGATACATACAACCCTATTCCTCTTTCTCAGAGTTCCTGTATTTTGACTAAACATTAATACCATTAGTGTTCTGTTCATTGTTATTTTGTCCTTTAGTATTCTTCACCTTTTCCTTGTGTTGTCTGTCTAGCTTACCCTCTGTTGCGGTGTGCCTGAACACTGTCATCACATTGCAGAGTAAAAGCAGAATATATCTATACTTTATTTATTCTTATACTACCACGAGCAGCAATAAAAATAAAAACACTTTAGGTGGGGGTCTTTGCCCCACACACTAGCACATCCCCTTACTTAAATATGCCAACTCCACAATTATACAACCTCCACAGAAGGGCAATCAGCCCTAGACAGTACAACCGATTTCCACATGAAAGTTGCTCATTCAAATATTCAAACCAATTATGATAAGGATAATAAATATTACAAAATAGTATTTGCTATAACAATAGCATTTTCTGGTATAAGTGGTAAAAGAAAAAGGGTATTAAAAAGGGTGAGTTAATTTCAAAGGAAGAGTTTAGAGACAAGCAAGATTTTGTTCCAAGGCATAATTCTAGAAGAGGTAATCAGTGAATGGGAAATGACTGTTGAGTAAGGAAAGTAGGGAGTAAGTGTAATGAAAGAAATCTTATTTTACAAATTTCAGATTTCTATAACATAGACATACCTCTCAACCTCTTAGCCCAAGAAATCTGGGCAAAGCCTGATATAATGGGAGGACAAAGGCCCTAAAATAGGGACAAATTATAAATATTGCTCTTATAAACATAAAAAAGTAGCTAGAATAACAGGGTTTGTGTTAAAATGCATTTTCTAAAGGATAAGAAGTCTGAAACTGCAATGTATGTCATTATTTAGTGATTTCATTCCTCAGATCATCCCAGTGATTTGCCACAAAACCACAGATTTAAAAGGAACAGGCCAAAATTTTGAGGTAAAAGTCTGGACATTCTGAGAAAATCTGGACAGTTGAGAGGTATGAGATGAAATAGGACATGTATGTCTCAACAAAATGTTTCGATTGTGAATTCTTCTTGAGTCCATGTGCAGCCTTATCCCAACTGTAAATTGTAGTTTTCTGTTGTGAAATCCCATACTGTTGCCAGAAGAGACACCGTGGTGTCGCAGCAATACTGTTTGTCATATTCTGAATGTTTTTGATGCCTCTATAGCTCATTAAAATACACTTGTTAGAACAAGGTTTGTGGAAGGCAATGTTTTAATTATGGTCAGTTTCTGGGAACAGGTATGGCTATTGCCTTATTGTTTTATTTCCATCAATATGTGATAGCAAAATGGAAGAGCATACTGTGGAAGCAGACCAGTCAGCTTCTTTGTACTAGAGAATGTAATATCTATCACTGAGAGACAGAAACAGGGACAGAAACAGAGACAGAGATAGAGAGACAGAGAGAGCAGGAGAAAGGGTAAAATTATTTTTTTGATAAGTACACAGAATATTTAAATTGAAATGCATGTAAACATAATGATTATTTTATTTATTTATTTATTTTTATTTTACATTTGTTGACCGGGCTAGTCCAACTGGATACATGTCCATTTTCATTAATGGCCCGGGGAGATAAGCTCCACATTAACCTAATAAAACAGGACAGCAAAATCTCAAAAAATATTTCAATGCATTATTCATGAAGATTTTCATCAAAGAACTTAATTTTACAGAAAGTGAGTACAGAGCTTAACACAGCAATACAGTACTATTTACATGGTAAATGTTATGACATTCAACATAAAGTATTTTAGGAAAGAAAGTACAGATTGAAATGAAGTATTCAGGTTATCTTAAAAAATATAACTCTACAAAACAAGAGAGTTTGGATATATACACCTAAACAAATATTACACTCATAGTAAAAAGATAGTTGGTTTATATACAAGGTGGAAGACTTGTGCTCACAGCAGAATGAATGTTACAAAGAACATACTCAATGATAGTTCCCTGGGAGTAGGAGACTAAAATGGGAGTAAGGGAAAGATTACTAATCCCACACTATGGGTTTTGGGTGAGAGGTATACAATAATGGTGTACAGGGGAGTATTACGGTTAGTACATGTGCATAGCCATTGTGTTTTTAGGAGGATTTTTAGTTGCTTTTTAAAGAATGGTAATGATGACTGAGATGCAACTTTGCTGGGAAGCCAGTTCCAAATCTTCCCCACAGAATTTGAGAAAAGAGAATCACCTGCTTTGTTGTGGGATTTCTGGATGGTAACCAGTAATTTATTTGCTGAGCGAAGAGCAGTAAGATTTATGTAGAGGAGATGAGGCTACTGAGAATAGGAGTATTACTAGGATGGTACAGAATCTTATAGGTGATGGTGAGTTGTTGAAATTCTAGCTGGTTTTGCAGTTCGAGCCATCCTAGATGTTTGAGATTTAGACAATGGTGAGTTCTAAATGGGGAGCCAGCAGCAAATCTGGCAATATTGTTATAAGAAGTATTTAGCTTATTAAGGTTGCTTTTGGAAAGATTAGTATAAATGGGGAAGGCATAGAGGAGAGTAGAGATCAGATGGGTATGGGCAATGGTAGTTCTGGCTTCAGGGGTGAGGAAAGGTTTTATCCTATACAAGGAACCAAGTTTTCTGTTTACTGTTTTAATAATAGAGTTGATATGCGAGTCAAAGTTAAGGTTGTGGTCAATTATTACACCTAAGAGTTTGGTAGTTGGGTCAGGAGCTGTGATGGTACCATTGTTGTATGTAATAGAGAAATTTATTGGGAGGGATTAAAGAGTTGGAGTAAACAGCAATAGTTTTATTTTTTTTGGCATTTAGGAGGAGTCAACGTTGGAACCAGTTTTCGACTAGGTTAAATACTGTTTGGGTGATGGATTGGAGTTCAGATGAAGAGGAGGCTTTACAAATCAATGTGGAGTCATCTGCATATTGTATGCAGGTAGCTAGAGGTAGATTTATACTAAGGTCATTTATGAATATGGAGAAGAGTAGAGGTCCCAGGATAGAGCCTTGAGGGACACCAAGGGTAATAGGGAGATGTTTGGATAGGTTATTGTCCCAAAGGACAGCTTGCTGTCTATTATGTAAGTAGGTCTTGAACCATTGTAATGCCTGTGAGTCAAGTGAGAATGATTTGAGTATGTAAAGAAGTATTTGATGGTTAACCATATCAAAAGCTTTAGATAAGTCTATGAAGAGTGCAGAGGAGAGCATGTTATTATTACGATGTTTATTAATGCAGTCAGTAAAGGATAGGAGAGCAGTGGTAATGTATCATTATTTTTGTCTATATTATTAGGATCTGGAGCTTGTAAAATCATAGTTTTGCTGACATTTAAGAAACATTGTCTTGTTGAGTATGAAGAACATAAAGTGGTCTTGCACCCCAGATTCTATTTTAACAAATCGCACAAATGTATATACTTCCTATGACTGTGTCTGTGTGTATGAACAAGTGACTTAATCAGAGCATTGCTGTTCAGTGTTGTTGTCTTGCTCTTGTTTAATTTGTGTTTTAACAGATGTATCATCATGATGCACAGAAACACAAGGTAACAACTTATCCTAGTCCTTGCCTTAGGACACAAGTGCCACACAGAGGATGGACAGGTTTACCTAATATTTACTGGTTGCCATAGAGACTTTTGGAAAGAGCACCCAGAGCTAATTTCCAGCTCCTAATGTTATAACCAACCAGCAAGATCTGCTGCAGAAGCTGGGCAGTTGATTGTTGATCGTGGTGCAGCGTGTACTGTTGCCTTGCCTACAGAGGTTCTCTGGTTGATTCTTGGCTGGGGTGCCTTCCTGGCTGGGGGTTGCATGTTGTCTGTTGTTTTCCTCTGGGTTTCCTCCGGGGCTCCGGTTTCCTCCCACCTTCTCCCACATTCTAACATGCTTCTGAGCATTTCTCCCTCCCCGCTGAAAAAACAGGATCTGTGGAACCTAGTCGGACATTCCTGGTCAACAAATGTTAAATAAAAATTGTAAGGGTATTATCACTAACCATGCATGCCGCAGCATACACGTCTGTGTGTGTGAAGTATTTATTTTATGCAACTGGATGTGCTAGAATTTAAATTCTTTAAATTCAAGCTACCTTGTATGCCTGCCATGCTTTTATTTGTAAGCTATATTTTTAAATGGCTTTCTTCAGAGTGCCAGGCTATCTTGTTTTTTAGGTTTTCATTTATGCCTGACATTTTTTTTATTGAAAAGGTATGCTCTCCATACTATGCATGCTTCACTTGAAGGGGAGGAGGAATATATTCAGAAAATTGGTGTATAGCGTTCCACAAATCCTGACTATGCACCTGCTTCTGTAGTCTTTTACTGGTTTGGATTCTGGGAGCCCACATACTTTAAGGCATAGATGTTCAGTGGTGCATTTTATGGCTTATTTCAGAAAGGAAATTACTTAAATCTTAACTATGCTTTCTTTTTTATGTTTTACTCTTAGAAGATTTATGTTTGAAACCCAGCCACTGGGGATGCACAAGCCAGTGCATTTCATCATGCCGATCCTAAGCCCGAATAAATGGGGAGGGTTACGTCAGGAAGGACAAACCTCTAGCAAATAACATATGCAGACAACAATACAGATTTCCATACCGGATTCATCGAGGCCCGGGTTAACAACGACCACCACCAGTACTGTTAAGCAATAGGGTGCTGGCAGAAATAGGGCTACTGTTTGCCAAAGGAGAATAAGAGGGGGAAGGCATGCCTGAAAGCAGAAAGAGAGGAGGAAGGTTAGGAGTGTAGCAGTGAGGGTAGGAACTTTGAATGTTGGCAGTATGACTGGTATAGGGAGAGAGCTAGCTGATATGATGGAGAGAAGGAAGGTTGATATATTGTGTGTGCAAGAGACTAGATGGAAGGGGAGTAAGGCCAGGTGTATAGGAGGTGGGTTTAAATTGTTCTATCATGGTGTGAATGGGAGGAGAAATGGGGTAGAGGTTATCCTGAAGGAACAGTATGCCAAGAGTGTTTTGTAGGTGAAAAGAGTGTCAGATAAATTGATGTTTATGAAGCTGAAAATTGATGGTGTAATGATGAATGTTGTTAATGCATACACTCCGCAAGTTGGGTGTGTGATGGATGATCAAGAAAAATTTTGGAGTGAGTTGAATAAAGTGGTGGTAAGTGTACCCAAGGGTGAGAGACTGGTAACTGGAGTGGATTTCAATGGGCATGTTGGTAAAGGGAACAGAGGGGATGAGGAAGTGATGGGCAGTTATGGTGTTAAGGAGAGGAATGCAGAAGGTCAGATGGTGGTGGATTTTGTGAAAAGGATGGACATGGCTATGGTGAATACATATTTTAAGAAGAGGGAGGAGCATAGGGTGACATACAAGAGTGGAGGAAGATGCACACAGGAGGATTATATCATATGCAGGAGGGTCAGTCTGAAGGAGATTGGAGACTGTAAAGTGGTGACAGGGGAAAGTGTAGTTAGGCAGCATAAAATGGTGGTCTGTAGGATGATGTTGGTTCATAGGTTCATAGGTTGGTACTAGGCTATCAGCCCTAGGGCCTATACAAGCCTAGCCATAACAATTCCCTGGCTATTTCTTCCCACACTATTTACTTCCCTGGACCCCTGTCTAGCAGGGCGACTGACATGATCCCCGGGGTGAATTTCCTTTCTCCCATCCAATTGTCAAGGTTCCTTTTGAAGAGGGCCAAAGAGGCACTCTGCTTGACATGTATGAGCAATCTATTCCAGAGTCTGGGGAGCCTCTGGGTCAGGAACCTATCCCTCCAGCATGTTTTGTTTATTGTGATGACAAGGTTTAGATCCCTGGAGCGTGTGGCTCTGAGGGATTGGGATTTCTTTAAGTGTAGCATGTCCAACAGCTCTGGGTGTGACATGGCCTTGTATGTTAAGCAGAGATCACCTCTGAGTAGATGATATGCGACAGAGTATAGCTGGAGTTTTTTAAGGTGGTCAGCATAGAGCATCTGCTTTAGGCCTGTGATTCTTTTAGTGAGGTATTTCTGCAGCCTTTCCAGTTGTTGCAGATGTCTTGACAGGAACATACCAAATGGGGCATTGTATTCTATAATGGGTCTAATGAGGGATGAGTACAGTGGGACAATAACTTCCTTTTTTCTGGATGAAAAGCCTTTAGTGATGAGGTGTGCCACATAGAAGGATTTCCTGATTGTTGTGGCGATGTGGTTATCGAATGTGAGACCACTGTCTACCTGTGTCCCTAAGTCTCTTATCACACTTTCAGTGTTTAGTGTACTGCCACCTATATGGTAATTCATGGATACATGTTTTTTCCCAAAGGGGATAACTATACATTTCTTGGCATTGAGCTTGAGCCCATGGCTCTGGCACCAAGCATCTGTTTCTGTAAGGCCCTTTTGTAGAGTATCCACATCATTTGGGGATTCAATAATGGCTCTCAGTTTGCAGTCATCTGTGAACTTTGTTATCCAGAGTCCCTTAGTGTTGGCCTGTACTTCAGAGAAGTAGATGCCAAACAAGAGCGGTCCCAAGACTGAACTCTGAGGTACTCCACTTGTCACTTGTCTGGAGCTGGATTTGGAGTTGTCTACTTTTACTGTGTGGGTTCTATCAGTAAGCCAGTTAGCAACCCATTGGGTGATGTAGGGATTAATGCCCAGCTTAGTAAGTTTATCTATGATTCCAGAGTGGGGGATGGTGTCAAAGGCCTTGGCAAGGTCTAGATAGGCTGTGTAGACCACCTTACCCTTGTCCATGGCTCTGGAGACTGATTCAAAGAAGTCAATCAGGTTCAGGAGACAAGATTGGCCCTTCACAAACCCAAACTGGGTGAGGTCCAGTGTTTGAAGGTTGCCAATGTCTTTGTTTATAAGTTCCATGATAATACACTCCATGGCCTTGCAGATAAGGCTTGTCAGACTGATGGGATGGTAGTTTCTGGGATCCAAGGTGGATCCCCCTTTGTGGAGTGGGATAACTGTAGCTCTGCACCACTCAGTGGGCATGAAACCTGAGGTGAGGCTATGATTAAACATGACACTTAGGTGAGGTGCCAGTTCATATTGTAGTTCATGTAGTACACAACCCAGGATGTCATCTGGCCCCATGGATGCTGTATTCTTAGCTTTGGAGAGTGCGTTTTTTACCTGTGTGGCCGTTATTACTAGAATTTGGCAATCTTCCGGTATTGAGATGGGCCATTTAGGGGGTGAGAGGGGGTGAAGTTGGCACTGAATCGATCTGCCAGGATATTGGCAATATCCTTGGGATCAGTATATTTAATGCCATTCTGTTTTAGCTCAGAGCAGATCTGAGCATTGCCATTTAGATTCTTGACATAGTTATAGAATGCCTTGTGGTTGTCTTTGGAATCTTTGGCAATTTTATTTTCATAACTAGCTTTGGAGGATTTTATGAGGGATCTCAGTTTCTTACTGAGGCTGGTAAGGAAGTTTTTTGCATCCTGGGATTTTCCTCTTTTCTGCAACAGTTTCTTCCTTTTGTTGTAAAGTTTGTTTATGGCAGGGGACCACCAGATTGGCTTCCTTTTTTGGATGAGAACATCTTGGTTCTATCTGGGATGGCACGATTCATGCATGAGTGGATGTGCTCGTACAGTGCCTTAGTGTAGGATTCAGCAGTTGAACTTTCAGTTCCTGTCTGCATGGGTGTCATGAAGTTTGTCACTTCTGACTTGAGTAGCATGAAGTTGGCTTTGGAGAAGTTTTTTATGGAGGTTTCCTTACTGGGGGTGGGGCTGGGATGTGGATGTTAAGGGTGATTAGCTTATGGTCAGACCTGACTAATGAGGGGGTGACCATAGGTGTGGAGCATCGATTTCCCATGTTGGTAATGACCAGGTCTAGGATATTGAAGCCCCTGGTGGGACTATGGATTAGTTGATCCAGGGCATTGGAATTTATGAATTCCAAGAACCGTTGGGCAAAGGTGTTGGTACATGAGTAGTTTTCCCAGTTAATGGTAGGGTAGTTAAAATCACCCAATATTAGGGTGTTTGGTTCTATCTTAATATTTTCCAGCATATTTAGAAAGGTGTAGTGAGAATCTTGGGGTTTGGTGGGGAATCTGTAGCAAGCTACCATTTGGATTGCAGTCTTACCTAGTGTTAGTTGCACCTGGAGAATTTCAGACGCATTGTGTTGGGCAACTAGCCTGGTGTTGTGAATATCCCTGGTGAATATTGACACTCCACCTTTAGTGTTTCAGTCCTGCTTTGGTGGCCGAAAAGTGTGGTAAGAGTTGTAGCCTGGTATTGCAGGGGTGCTCTCTGGAGCCTTGAACCAGGTCTCAGTTACTGCACAGATATCGATGTTCTCCATTTTTAGGAGTGCCTCAAGAGAGTGCATTTTGAGGTTTAGACTTTTAGCATTGAGTAGCATTACCTTCAGATTTTGCATGCTTGTACTTGTTACAGTGGTGGTTTTGTCCTTTGAACTTTGCCTAAAAAAGGCACTATAGGGGTGGCAAGAGCCTTAGCCAGTAACCTGAATCCCAGGGGCGACAGGTGCAGACCATCTCTGGCAAAGCATCATGGTCTGTCAATCATGTCGTCCCAGGCAGACAAATACTGGATCCCCTTTGAATGACACCAGAAGCTTAGCCAATTGTTGAAGTCAATCATTTTGTCCTTACATTGTGGTATCATTCTGGGTGAAGGCAGGATGCTACTCAGGGCTAGGGTCATACCTGCCTGGGCCACATGATCCGAGAGCTCTTCCATGTCTCTTTTCATGTAGTCCAGGGAGGTACATCTCAAGTCATTCACTCCAACATGGACAATGACAGAGTCATATTTGTACTTGTTGTGGAGTGACTTGAGTGCATGCGTTATGTGGTGGATCCTGGCACCCAACAGGCAGCTGACTGTAATTTTCTCCTTGTTCAACCTGGTGAGAGGGACATCAGTGTGCCAGACTATAGAGTCACCTATGACTAAAGTGTTAGGTACATTGTCTTGCCTTAGGGGCTGTTGCTGGGTGGCACACTGGTGTTGTGAACTATGTGACACTTTGGTTGTGATTGGTGTTTGTTTGCATTTCACCTTCAGAGGTGCTTGTTGCTTGGGCAGGTTACAGTTAAGGGCCTCTGCATATGTGGATTTAGTGTTGCTATATGTGGGTGTTGGTGGTGTGGGTTTAGAAGGGCTATGTGTTGCTTGAGGTGTAGTGTGGGTGTTAACCTTCTCCTCTTGACTGTCTAGCACAATCTTGGGTGGAGAGAGCTTTGCTTCCATTTTGGCTATGTAAGTGCATCTCTCACAGGTTTAGTGTTGGGTGGTAGGAGGAGAGGGTTGTCCATGACATGTGTACATGAGGCAATTGCTGCATTGCCCCAGTATGCTCAGATTCACCAGGTGGACAGGAGAAATCACCGGAAGCTGACCCTTGGACATGCCTGGTTTGGTGCTTTTTTTTTTTTTTTTTGTAAAGTACAGGAGCTGTTTTCCCTTACCTTAGCAAGGTACATTGCAATTATAGGCTGTTTAGTGCCTACTATTAATTTCTCCTTATTAACAAGGAGAGTTGAGTGTTTGTATCAGTTTAAGGCTTCCTAGTGCTTTCCAGCAGGTATTAGAGAAAGTGCTAGTCACAGAGATGCTTAAAGGTAAGATGAAAAAAATGCACACTGCAGTGGGCACTAGAGAAGTTAGATGTGAAAGTAGGTAACAAGTTTTACCTGTTTAAAAAGTTAAGGTTTAGTGGAGAGTTACTATTTTTAAAACAGCAAGATGGGTTGAAAGGGGTGGTCACTTTTGTATTCTGGTACTATGGAATACAGTAGGATGGCCAATAAATTTAAATAGTTGAAGGGGAGGGTTTTTTTATCTTTGTGATTACTCACACAAGCCAGTGAAAGTAGAGAGGAAATGAGATATATGGTCAGATTAACATAAGAGGAAGGCAACTAGAAAGACAGTGGTATTTAACAAGACAACTGTAACTGGGTGGGAGGATGGGAAAAAATTCTGCCTGACTCAGAAGAGAGAGAGAGAGAGCTGTGGTCTCTTTTGAAGTTTTAATATGCTGTTAAAGCAGAATTCAAGTAAAACACAAGGTAAAGAAAACAAACTACAGAATTTAAAATATACAAAATACAAAAAATAAATGCAAACTAACCTTTCCTTTACAGCAAAGTGTAGCAGAGTCTGGATGAGCCTTTCTGGTAAAGCTCTGAAATGTTTTATTTTACCCCTTAAATAGAAGGTTTAGTTCCTAGCTCCACCCCACAGTTAACAAATGATTAACCTTAAGTGACCTATTCTATCTTATGAATGAGTCCTTAATCGATCAGTTCTAATTTCTGCCTGATTCAGTTCTAATTTCTGCCTGTCTCAGAAGAGAGAGAGAGCTGTGGTCTCTTTTGAAGTTTTAATATGCTGTTAAAGCAGAATGCAAGTAAAATACAAGGTAAAGAAAACAAACTACAGCATTTAAAATATACAAAATACAAAAAATAAAAGCAAACTAACCTTTCCTTCACAGCAAAGTGTAGCAGAGTCTGGATGAGCCTTTCTGGTGATCAAGAAGAAGAGGATAAGTGTGAGAGCAGTGCCAAGGATCAAATGGTGGAAGCTGAAAAAGGGTGATTGTGAGGTGAAGTTCAGGGAAAAGTTAAAACAGGCACTGGGGAGCAGTGAAGAGTTACCGAATATCTGGGTAACTACAGTAGGGATGGTAAGGGAGACAGCTAGAAAGGTGCTTGGTGTGGCATCTGGACAGAAGAAGGAGGACAAAGAGACCTGGTGGTGGAATGAGGAAGTACAGGAGAGTATACAGAGGAAGAGGCTGGCGAAGAAAAAGTGGGATTGCCAGAGAGATGAAAAAAGTAGACAGGAGCATAAGGAGATGAAGAGTATGGCAAAGAGAGAGGTGGCGAAGGCTAAGGATAAGGCATATGGAGAGTTGTATGAAAGGTTGAATACTAAAGAGGGAGAAAAGGACCTGTACCAATTGACTAGACAGATGGACTGAGCTGGGAAAGACGTGCAGCAGGTAAGGGTGATAAAGGATAGTGAGGGAAACATGCGCACAAGTGAGGAGAGTGTGTTGAGCAGATGGAAAGAGTACTTTGAGGGGCTGATGAATGAAGAGAATGAGAGAGAGAAGGTTGGATGATGTGTGGATAGTGAATCAGGAAGTGAAACAGATTAGCAAGGAGGAAGTATGGACAGCTATGAAGAGGATGAAGAATGGAAAGGCTGTTGGTCCAGGTGACATACCAGTGGAAGCATGGAGGTGCTTAGGAGAAATGGCAGTGGAGTTTTTATCCAGATTGTTTAATGAAATCTTGGAAAGTCAGAGGATGCCTGAGTAGTGGAGAAAAAGTGTTTTAGTACCTATTTTTAAGAATAAGGGTGATGTGCAGAGCTGTAGTAACTACAGAGGGATAAAACTGATCAGTCACAGCTTGAAGTTACGGGAAAGAGTAGTGGAAGCTAGGTTAAGAAGGGAGGTGATGATTAGTGATCAGCAGTATGGTTTCATGCTGGGAAAGAGCACTACAGATGTGATGTTTGCTCTGAGAGTGTTGATGGAGAAATATAGAGAAGGTCAGAAGGAGTTGCATTGTGTCTTTGTGGACATGGAGAAAGCATATGATAGGGTGCCTAGAGAGGAGTTGTGGTATTGTATGAGGAAGTCAGGGGTGGCAGAGAAGTATGTAAGAGTGGTACAGGATATGTACGAGGGTAGTGTGACAGTGGTGAAGTCTGCAGTGGGAGTGACAGATGCGTTTAAGGTGGAGGTGGGATTACATCAAGGATCATCTCTGAGCCCTTTCTTATTTGCAATGGTGATGGACAGGCTGACAGATGAGATCAGACAGGAGGCCCCATGGACTATGATGTTTGCAGATGACATTGTCATCTGTAGTGAGAGTAGGGATCAGGTTGAGGAGACCCTGGAGAGGTCGAGATATGTTCTAGAAAGGAGAGGAGAGGAATGATGGTAAGCAGGACTAACAGAATATGTGTGTGTGAATGAGAGGGAGGATGAGGAATGGTGAGGATGCAGGGAGTAGAGGTGGCAAAGGTGGATGAGTTTAAGTACTTGGGATCAAGAGTTCAGAGTAATGGTGAGTGTGGAAGAGAGGTAAAGAAGAGAGTGCAGGTAGGGTGGAATGGGTGGAGAAGAGTGTCAGGAGTGATTTGTGACAGACGGGTACCAGTAAGAGTGAAAGGGAAGCTCTACAAGAGGGTAGTGAGACCAGCTATGTTGTATGGGTTGCAGATGGTGGCATTGACAAAAAGGCAGGAGTCAGAGCTGGAAGTGGCAGAGGTATAGATGTTAAAATTCACACTGGGAGTGACAAGGATGGACAGGATTAGGAATCTGTATATTATAGGGTCAGCTCAGATTTGACGGTTTGGAGACAAAGTCAGAGAGGTGAGATTGCTTTGGTTTGGACATGTGCTGAGGAGGGATGCTGGGTATATTGGGAAAAGGATGCTAAGGATGGAGTTGCCAGATAAGAGGAAAAGATGAAGGCCTAGGATAAGGTTTATGGATGTGGTGAGAGAGGACATGCAGGTGGTTGGTGTGACAGAGCAATATGCAGAGGACAGGAAGAAATGGAAACAGATGATCCGCTGTGGTGACCCCTAATGGGAACAGCCAAAAGAGAAGAAGAAGAAGATTTATGTTTGAGCTTCAGACGTTCATAGGTGTGTACTAGGCTAATGGCCCTGGAGGATTTACAAGCCTAGCCCATAGCATTACCCTGGCATTGTGCCACCCGATCTTAGTTCCCAGTGCTTCTGCCGAGTAGAGCCACTTGAGCCATCCCTGGGGTGAATTTTCTATTTCCCATCCACTCATCAAAATTTCTCTTGAAGAAGGCCAGTGAGGCACTCTGCTTGACATGTATGGGAAGTCTATTCCATAGCATGGGCAGTCTCTGGGTTATGAACTTGTCCTTCCAGCTTGTTCTGTTGATTGTGGTAATGAGGTTGAGGTCTCTGGAGTGGGTAGTGTGGAGGGATTGGGATTTCTTTGGATGTAGCATTTCTAACAGAGCTGGGTCAGACATGTCTTTGTAAGTCAAGCAGAGATTGCCTCTAAGTAGGTGATATGAGACAGAGAATAGTTGGAGTTTTTGAGTCTGTCCATATAAGACAAGTGTTTAAGGCCTAGGATCCTCTTTGTGAGGTACTTTTGCAGCCTCTCCAGTTGTTGCAGGTGTCTAGTGAGGTACATGCCAAATGGGGCATTGTACTCAATGATTGGACTAATAAGGGAAGACTAGAGGGAGACAATGACCTCTTTCTTCCTGGATGGAAAACCCTTAGTAATGAGATGTGCCACATACAAGGACTTTCTGACCACAGTGGCAATGTGGTGGTCAAAAGAGAGGTTGCTGTCAACCTGTGTTCCTAGATCTTTTATGATGCCATCTGTGTTCAGTGGACTACCATCGATGTGATAATTCATGGGAACCAGGTTTTTCTCAAAGGGGATGATGACACATTTTTTTGGCATTGAGTTTAAGGCCATGGTTCTGAAACCAGTCATTAGTCTCAGTGAGGCCTTTCTGTAGGATGTCAACATCACTTGGGAGTTAATTATGGCTTCCAACTTGCAGTCATCTGTGACCTTTGTCAGCCAGAGTCCATTTGTGTTGGCGTGGACTTCAGAGAAGTAGATACCAAACAGGAGAAGACCCAGGATCGAACCCTGTGGGACTCCACTCATGACTGGTCAGCAGTCTGACTTGGAGTCAGGTACTTTCACACTGTGGGTTCTGTCTGTGAGCCAGTTTGCAACCCACCTAATGATATAGGGCTTGATTCCTAGCCTAGTGAGTTTTTCTATGATTCCTGAGTGGGGAATGGTATCAAAGGCCTTGGCCAGATCAAGGTAGGCTGTATGAACCACCTTGCCTTCATCCACATCTCTGGTGACTCAAAGAAGCCAACCAGGAAGAGCAGGCATGATCTACCCTTCACAAATCCAAACTGTGTGGGGTCCAGAATTTGGAGATTCCCTATATCCTTGTTTATTAGGTCCATGATGATGCATTCCATAGCTTTGCATATCAGACTTGTCAGACCAATGTGGCGATAGTTCTCAGGGTCTGTAGTCGCTCCTCCTTTTTGAAGAGGGATGACTGTAGCAGTGCACCATTTGGTAGGGACAAAGCCTGAGGTGAGGTTGTGATTGAACAGGGCACACAGGTGAGGTGCCAGTTCACTCTGTAGTTCATGTAAAACACAGCCAGGGATATTGTCAGGTCCCATAGAAACTGTATTCTTGGCCTTGGAGAGTGCTATTTTAACCTGTGCAGCAGTAATACTGGGTGCCTGGCAATCTACTGGTATTGTGATTAGTCCTTTGGTGGGGGAGAGAAGGGTAAAGTTGGCACTGAATCTGTTGGACAATATATTGGCAACATCTGTTGGCTCGGTATAGGAGGTGCCATTGTGCAACAGTTCCAAGCAAATCTGGGTATTGCTGTGGAGATTCTTTACATAACTATAGAAGGCCTTGTGGATGTCTTTACTATCTGCTACAATTCTGTTTTCATAGCTAGCTTTAGAGGATTTGATGAGGGATCTCAACTTTTTGTTGAGGGTGATAAGGGAGTTTTTCTAGTCTTGGGACTTCCCTTTATTTCGTATTAGTTTCCTCCTTCTGTTGTAGAGTTTGTTTATGGCAGGGGACCACCAGATTGGGTTCCTTTTTTTGGAGGAGATCATCTTGGTTCTATTGGGTATAGCAATATCCATGCATTTGTGTATGTGATCATACAGGGCATTAGTGTATGATTCAGCAGTCATGCAGCTGTTCTCCAACTGCATGGGTGCCGTGAAGGTAACCACCTCTGTTTTTAGGAGCCCAAAGTTAGCTTTGGAGAGGTTTTTCATGGTGGTTACCTTTGCGGGGGGTGGGGTGGGAGGGATGTGGATTTTCAAGGTGATTAGTTTGTGGTCAGATCTAACCAGAGAGGAGTTGACTATTGGTATAGAGCAACGGTAGACCATGTTAGTAATGACTGAGTCAAGGAATTTGCTACCTCTAGTGGGGGTAAGAATGAGCTGGTCCAGGGCATTGGAATTAATGAATTCCAGGAAACTTTGGACAAGTGTATTGGTACATGAGTATTTTTCCCAGTTAATGGAGGGGTAGTTGAAGTTGCCCAGTATGACAGTGTTAGGTTAGACCCTAATATTCTCCAGGGTGCTTAGGAATGTGGAGTGTGAGTCTTGGGTCATGGTTGGGGACCTATAGCAGGCTAAGACCTCAATCGCTGTCTTACCTAATGTTAGCTGCACCTGAAGTATCACTGATACATTATGTTGGGCTACCAGTCTGGAGGTGTGCACATTCTTTATGAATATGGAAACACAATCACCTCTGGAGCTTCGTTCCAAGTTCTGGGGCTGAAAGGTGTGGAATGAGTTATAGCCTGGTAGTGCAGGGGTGCTTTCTGCTGCCTTGAACCAGGTCTCTGTTACAGCACAAATGTCGATATTCTCCATTTTAAGGAGTGCTTTGAGTGAGTGCATTTTGAGATTTAGATTTCTAGCATTGAGCAGCATGACCCTCAGATTGCATTTGTTTGCAGCTGTTATGGTGGTGATTTGGTCTTTGGGACACTGCCTAAAAAAGGCACTATAGGGATGGCAATAGCCTTGGCCAGTATCCGGAAGCTCAGGGGTGACAGATGAAAGCCATTTCTGGCAAAGCATCGAGGCCTGAAAATCATGTCATCCCAGGCAGACAGATACTGGATTCCCTTAGAATAACACCAGAAACTTAGTCAATTGTTGAAATCAATCATTTTTCTGCTTGTACTGTGGTATCATTCTGAGTGCTCAGGGCTAGGGTCATACCCAGCAGGGCTACATAATCTGAGAGGTCCTCCATGTCTCTTTTCATGTAGTCCAGAGAGGTCCGTCTCAGGTCATTCACACCCACATGTACAATGACAGAGTCACATTTGTACCTGTTGTTGAGCAACCTGAGTGCGTGCATTATGTGGTGGATCCTGGCACCAGACAGGCAGCTGACTGTTACTTTCTCCTTATTCAACCTAGTGAGTGAGACATCAGTGTGCCTCACTAGTGAGTCACCTATGATTAGTGTGTTGGGCATGCTGTTTTGCATTAGGGGCTTTGGTTAAGTGGCACGCTGTTTAGGAGAGTTATGTGTGTCGTGATTAGTGTTGTGGTGGTCAAGTGCATTGCTGCCTTGGAGGTCTCTGCTGTTTGGGTAGATTTTTATTGAGAGCCTCCACGAAGGTGGGTATGTGGTTTGTGTTTTTATGTGAAGGCAGTGCTGGTGTGTGTTCTGGAGGGCTATGTATTCCATGTGGTGTGGTGCAAGTGTTGATCTTCTCCTCCTGACCAGCTATTCCGGTCTTGGCTGGAGAATGCGTGGCTTCCAATTTGGATATATAAGTGCATCTCTCGCAAGTCTGAGTGTTGGGAAGTAAGAGGAGAGGGTTATCAGTGTACATGAGGCAGTTGCTACATTGCTTCAGGATGCCCAAGCTCAACAGGTTAATATGAGAAAGCACAGGGGACTGACCTTTAGACATGCCTGGAGGGGTGGGCATTAATAATAAGTACTGGAGCTGGTTCCTTGTAGAACGTTTAGTGCTGGTAGCACTTTTGTGTGCTATAATAATGTCTACAAGAAGTCTAGACTAATAAGCTAGTAAATGTGCAGGAGAGGAGAGAACTAGCATATCTAAGGGAAACATTGAAGACCAGACTTTTTGGCACCCCTCATAAGCTTACAAACAGTCCTGGATACAGCAAATCTGTATTTGGAATACACTAGTTCCAGGAAAGGCAGGAAAGAGTTTTTTTTTAATCCCTTAATCCCTTAAGTCCCAAATGGATTTAAGCGATTACAGAGTTAAAAAGATCCGGTTTAATATAAAACACAACAAAAGTCCCAGCATGGCCAAGAAAAGTTTAATACAAAACAAATAGCACAAAACACGAAGTATCACTCTAGCACCTCATCTTAACATAAGCCTTCAAGGAGTACCTTCATCATTCAAAACCCTATTATTTATACCCCACAATTGCCAATCAAACAATTATACAATTAAATAATTTAACAATTACATATTTAAAACACTTCAATTTAAAGATACATATCTTATAACACTCTAAATAACACATTTCAAACAGAAGTCTATTCATACCCTGTGGAACCAAAGTCTCATATTTCAGGATAAAAAGTGTTTTTTTATATAACAACAAATTTCTTACATAATCACTGTCCCCTCTCCTTGTACCTGTTCTAAAATAGTAGCTTTTAAATCTGCAGAATTACTATTATGGTACAGTTTAAAATGTTGGGCTAAAGGACTCTCTGTTTTGCCTAACCTAATATCCCTTAAATGTTCTGATAGTCTCTTTTTAAACATTTGCTTAGTTTGCCCTATATAATATTTATTACAACTACATTTAATTGCATAAATCACCTGTTCTGTTGAGCAATAATATTCCCCTACCACTTCAAATCCGATTTTATTAATTTCAGAAAAAGTTTGTACTATATGATGACACCCTGTACAACTACCACATGGTGTTGTTACTTTATATTGAATCTGCTGTAATAACCTATTATTGCGACTTTGAAATTTAGTATGAACTAACATGTCCTTCAGACCTTTTCCTTTCTTATAAGAGAAAACAAGATACTGTTGTACTAATCCTGATAACTCCTGAAATTTATACAAAAATTTCCAATAATACCCAATAATTTGTTTTATACTATCACTTAAAATATTGTAGGTCATTACTGCAAAAAAACTATTATCATCAATATTATTCTTCTCCCTATATATAAAGGCTTCACCTAATGTATTAGCAGTACCTCCATACCTTTCTTTTCTTATTCTTTTAACATGTTTCTCTGTACCCTGTATATTATAATTTCTTTTCTTGAACATATCCACTGTGTGTAACAACTCTTTTTCAAAATCATAATTATTATTCCATATTCTAGAGATTCTCAAAAATTCTCCATATGTTAGAGATTCCAAAGTATGTCTGGGATGACAACTATTGCCCAACATAAACTGGTTAACCACTTCAAACTTTCTATATAAGCTAGTATTTAATCCCTTCTCAAGTGTCCCTTCTAATGTTATATCCAAAAATGAAATTGTATTACTATATTGTAAACCATTAAACTGTATAAAACAGATTGCAACTCTTTTATAAAGTTTTGAACAAGTTCTATTCCACCTTCACATAGAAAAGCCAAATCATCTATAAATCTGTAATATAACTTAGCATATTGCCTATAAAATAAATCTGTATAGATAGATACATTGGTACAAATGAAGAACCCATTACTGTTCCCTGTAGCTGATGATAAACTTTATCTTCAAAACAAAAGAAATTATTTTCTAGACTAACTTTTAAAAGTTGCATGATGTATATTTATGGGCATGTTCAAAACAGAATATATCTATACTAATTTATTTAATAGGCAATATGTTAAGTTACACTACAGATTTATAGATGATTTGTTTTTTCTATGTGAAGGTAGAATAGAACTTGTTCAAAACTTTATAAAAGAGTTGCTAACAGATTTTTTATATAGTTTGATGGTTTAAAATATGGTAATACAATTTCATTTTTGGATATAACATTAGAAGGGACATTTGGAAAGGTAATAAATACTAACTTATATAGAAAGTTTGAAGTGGTGAACCAGTTTATGTTGGGCAATAGTTGTCATCCCAGACGTACTTTGGAATCTCTACCATATGGAGAATTTTTGAGAATCTCTAGAATATGTAATAATAATTATGATTTTGAAAAAGAGTTGTTACGCACAGTTGATATGTTCAAGAAAATAAATAATATGCAGGTTATAGAGAAATGTGTTAAAAGAATAAGAAAAGAAAGGTATGAAGGTACTGCTAATATACTAGGTGAAGCCTTTATATATAGGGAGAAGAATAATATTGATGATAATAGTTTTTTTGCAGTAATGACCTACAATATTTTAAGTGATAGTATAAAACACTATTGGGCATTATTGTAAATTTTTGTATAAATTTCAGGAGTTATCAGGATTAGTACAACAGTATCCTGTTTTCGCTTATAAGAAAAGAAAAAGTTTGAAGGGCATGTTAGTTCATACTAAATTTCAAAGTCCCAATAATAGGTTATTACAGCAGATTCTGTATAAATGAACACCATGTGGTAGTTGTACAGGGTGTCATCATATAGTACAAACTTTTACTGAAATTAATAAAATCAGATTTGAAGTGGTAGGGGAATATTATTGCTCAACAGAATGGGTGATTTATGCAATTAAATGTAGTTGTAATAAATGTTATATAGGGCAAACTAAGCAAATGTTTAAAAATAGACTATCAGAACATCTAAGGGATATTAGGTTAGGCAAAATAGGGAGTAATTTAACCCAACATTTGAAACTGTACCATGATAGTAATTCTGCAGATTTAAAAGCTACTATTTTAGAACAGGTACAAGGAGAGGGGGACAGTGATTATGTAAGAAAGTTGTTATTTAAAGAAACACTTTTTATCCTGAAATATGGGACTTTGGTTCTACAGGGTCTGAACACAGACTGCTGTTGGAAATGTGTTATTTAGAGTGTTATAAGATATGTATCTTTAAATTGAAGTGCTTTAAATATGTAATTGTTAAATTATTTAATTGTATAATTGTTTGATTGGCAGTTGTGGGGTATAAATAATAGGGTTTTGAATGATGAAGGTACTCCTTGAAGGCTTATGTTAAGCCAAGGTGCTAGAGTGTTACTTTGTGTTTTGTGCTACTTGTTTTGTATTAAACTTTTGTTGGCCATACTGGGACTTTTGTTGTGTTTTACAATTTGGAGTTTTGTTGTTTGGTGAGGTTTAACATAAATTTTTGCAGTTGAGGATTCAAATCATTAAAACAGTTTAAACTGAAGCAATTTGCAACTGATATTGGATTGTTACAAATGATGCATCATTTGTAAAACTGATATTCGACTATGAAATTTATTAGTTACATTGTTATAGAAGCTGTATCTATATTCAGTCTAATACTTTCATAAGTTCATAAACATGGCATAAAATTAGTTTGTAGGATTATGAAGCTCCCTTTATAACAGAAGAAATATATTAGCATAATATGGATGCTTTGGACAAAGAAGCCACTATTAAGTAATAATATTACACCACAGACTTTAATGTGTAACAAAAAAAAAGTCCTGCAGGAAGGAACGTGAATGAGTTAAATGGAATTTTTAAACTTTCTGATCTAATAATGGCATTTCCCCAAAAGCACAACACTTTCAACATTGCAGGTTTGCATGGTTCTATGATAAAAGTTAGTAAATGACTAAACACTGAAAATATTTGCTTGAGAGGTATTTATTCAAACAGTCATGAAATGGTAGCAAATCAGGATATATTTTCAAGTGTGTGTGTATGTGTGTGTGTGTATGAGGGTGTGTGCACGCGTGTGCACGCGTGTGTGTGCATGCATACTAACAGCCTAAACATGACTACAAAAATATCTAAACTCTTTTATACTGACAGCTAAAAATAACTAAACACTAAATATTGACAATACCTAACCACATCCAAAACTAATGTGTTTACGGGTGAACAAGCCACCTATACCTCTCACTCCCTGCTAATTATATATACCAACTCTGATGTCACACATCATTAAGAAAGGGCATACACCCTTCCCTGGTATAACTTCAGTTTTTTCAATATATAGTGTTTAGATATTTTTATCTGTCAATATTAAGGAGCTTAGATATTTTTTGTGTCAGTATTTAGGCTGTCAATATTAAGGTGTTTATATATTTAACTATATCTATGTATATCACACTAACTACACCATTAACAGGAAAATGCAATAAAAATAACTAGAAAACCTCCAATATGCACCCATAATTTTCCACAGGCTCCCATAATTCTCTTGCACTTTCCCAGATGAGGAATAATGTTAGACAAATTAACTTGTATTAAATTAAGATGACTTTATTAATAAATGTTTTCAGGTTACGTGCTTCTGTCCAAAGTTTTAGGCATTATCAGAACCTGAGTTAAAATACATTTAACTAAGTTAAATACTACCATTGTTTAGTCACATGGTATTAAAACACCAATACCAAACAACAGAATAAAAATCTTCCTAAAAATATCACTAATCGTAAAATATTAAAATAAAAAAAAATTTAATAAAATGTTTGAAGGTAAACATGAACTTTTTGAATCCTAATATAAGTTCAAAAATTAACCCCTAATTGTAAAACTACCCTCTCCTGTAAACACAATTATACATTAAATCTTTGCAGTTTTAAGCTTTAAAACACACCGAATGTTGAAATTCTCAAATCAACCTGGGGAGATAGTTGCATTACGTTAAGTTGCCACTGCAGCTTACAACTTTCCAACTTTCTTTTCCATTCTCTGGTACTTACAGGTATATCTATCTTCTCAAGAACCATGATCCTAAAAGATTTAAACCCCATACTTATAATGACATATTTAGCCAAAACATCTAATTCCTCCCTTTCCTAATACTATATGTGTGTAAAAATCTGTTTTCTAAGGGCCAACTCATTTTTTTTTCAAAGTAGAAAGTATCATAGGTCTGACAAAAAGCTAAATATACCACTTTGGGTGAACTACAATTAAACTACCACATTTGCTTCCAATTATCAATAGTATTAAAACATAGTAATTCTTAACACTGTTAATATATGGACATTGTTTACAAAAACACACTTTTGCTTGTGGCTGACCCTTCTACTTCTACATTTATTTCCCTTTCCAAAAGGTTTTTAATATTAGGTCTCCTCTGGTAAACAATGTTGAGTTTTATATGAATAATGGTAGTGCAGAATTAATAATTCCCAAATACTTAGAAATGGTCTCTTTATTCACCCCCAATATCTATACAAAAATGCAAAGAAAAGGGAGTTCCATGTGTGGAGATCCTGAAATTTGTTCAAGTTTTAAAATAGGTTTGCATTTTGTGGTCTCTTTCTACAATTTCCTTAGATATTTCATCAATAAAACCTTTATGATACCCCCTCTAAAGCATTAATTTAAGTTTGCCTACTTCAGGAAGGAATTTGTCATGATTGGAAGTGAGTCTAGATATGTGGATTAATTGACTTTTAACCAACCCTTTTTCTGATGTGTAGGATGTCATCTAATATAAAACATGAAATAATTGCTATACGTTGGTTTTCTGTAAATACTGACTACAGTACGATCTCTAGATATTTTAACATCCAAGTAGATTATGCCATCAGACTCTCACATTTAAGTAAACAGCAGAGAATTAGTAGTAGTCTGCAAATATAAAATACATTCAGTAAATTGGTTAGAGTTTCCTGACCATACAATAAAAACAGCAGCCACTTGCTTGTAATATTCCCCATCGTAAAATATAACATTGTCCACTAAACATATTTCTATGAAATCCATAATCAATCTGTGTTTAGCATTATTTATAAACTGTAAATGGCCTAGTGCTTCAATAAACCATTCTAGCCCCTATTCTTGGGGAATACCATTTTTTAAAACACTCAGGCCACTCTCACTGGAAATGTTCTTTTTTTGTTGTTTTGGGACTCAGCATTGTGAGTCCTAGCATTTCAGTAGGAAGCCCCAATGTGTCATTCTGCCTTGTTAGAAAATGGACATATTATACTAGTCCAAAGTTATTGACTGTATCCAAGATGACCATGTCAAGGGTACCTGAAGCAATATTTGCTGACCTCTTGATGCTAGGAACATTCAAGTCTCCTCCTAGCTTGTTTGACATACTTTTTTAGTTTATACAGAAAGTTAAAGTGAGGTATACCTATAAAAGCCCACTACTGTTGTAACAGTTTTTGACCTTGAAATATTCACTGCAATGCAATAATTTCTGAGATGTCAGTTTTGGAACTATGGCTATCAGAAGTTTCAAGCTTAACATAAGTAGATACTCCCCCTACCCAAGTCTATTTGTTCTTGTGTTATGAAATCCTTGTTAGCCACTCACCTGTATAGAGCAGATCCTTCATTAAATAACATTTTTGTTTAAATTCCTCCTGTGTGTATTAACTGGTTATGCATGCTTCCAGATCAACATCTTTCCTATTAAGGCTTCTGATATTGCAATATTTGTAAAGTGGCTCCACAGGTATCCCACTTGTCTTTGGTGTTGGAAGAACATAACTTTGTGAGTTCTAGTCGCACTGCAGGTGATTGGGTTGCTGACACTGTATTGCAACATTAGGGGGATGTTGCACTCCTTAGCATGTTTACTTTGGAGGACATCTGCTTGAGTTGGTAGAAACTCTAGTGAATATAAAAGATCCCACTTGATTTATTGAAATGAGTAGGGGAAGTTACCTAAAGCCCTGGGTAAACTTACCCTTGTGGTAGTATAATACCATCTTGCGTCTCCCCTGAAAATAGGTGACTAGCCTAGTGGGACTAATCTAGTCCACAAAAGATTAATAAATAAATAATTAAAATTCCTTGTGCTTACATTATATAGTAGAGATGAAATAGAGGTGCATCTAAAAAGCCTTAATAATTGAAAGTAATTTTCTGTACAGATGTCTGTTACCATAGTGACTGAGTGAGATTGTTTTTTTCCCTATCATCTTCTTTCAGAATGGAATGCGAGTTACCAATTACAAACATGTATCTCTAATGAGACTGTTTGATTTGTTAAAAGATTATATCCTATTAAAATTTAGTGATATAGGTAGTATATCCATGAACATACATGCATGCACATATTATATTTCAGTCTGCTTCATGATGGTGTTGTGAATTTTTAGACCATATCCTCTTTTGGTTATCAGATTACTGTAGCCAGTGGAGTGAATCCATGAATGAAAGCCTCTATTCAATGTCACTCTTGCACCATGCAAAGCAAAGAAAATCTGTAGTGTTTTGGTATACCCCCTGCTCCCATATTCTTGTAGCACTCTCTCTCTCTCTCTCTCTCTCTCTACATATGTGTGTGTGTATATATATATATATATATATATATATATATATATATATATATATACTTTGCATTCATGAAATCCCACAAGCACGAAGACGAAAATCCCGAGACAACAATTGCGAACAGGGAAATACCGATTTGCATAAGTTGGCATATATAGTTAGGGGGTGTGTGGGGGGCATAGCCCCCACTTAGGTGGGTTTTAGATAGAGCGGTTTGTCTTAGTATTGTGTTGGGCAAGTTACGTGGTGCGGTATTTCCCTGTTTGTGATTGTTGTCTTGGAATTTTTGTCTTTGAGCTTTTGGGATTTTGGGAATATGAAGTAGACCCCTATATATATATATATATATATATATATATATATATATATATATATATATATATACATATTACATCAAAGGTATGGTTTCAAAGCGTATCAAAAGTGAAAGTAAACTTACCAAATCTGGAATTCCGGTATCTGAACGCCAAATTCAGTTCAATGGTCACATATTTAAAACAGCAAATACCAAACATTCATTTATTAACATGGTTCAAAATTGGGGTGCAATATCGTTTTGATATTTGACATTGTATTTTGACAATAAGCTTAAACGGACAAAGTCATTTCCACATTGTGATACTAAACTATATATATATATATATATATATATATATATATATACACACATACACATGGATGGAACTATGATAACTGGTTGAATGACCACAACATTGGCAACCAGTATATTGATGCACTTATGTTAAAACATATAATGTTGACACTTTCTGTGCATGCTCAAGGGATCACCCTGGTGCAGGTAAAACTAAGAGCAAGTGCTTTTTCTCAGTCATAAGTTAAAAATTGAGATTGCTCCTTAATTTTGACAGCCCATTTATCAAGTTGTATTCTACATCGAGCTCCAAATGTTGATACTCCTCTTTACGTCACATTGCTTGAAAGCTGGCTTGAGTGGCCTACAACCTAACTGTAGTGCTTTCAAGCTGCAAGGTATTAAATCACAGAACAAAAAATATATCTGTTTTTGTAATTCCCACATTCCCTACCCTCTCTGCTATACACACACACACACACACACACACACACACACACACACACACACACACACACACACACACACACACACACACACACAAGTATATCTTTTTCAAGAGCTGTTGGAGAGAAGGGGAGACCTTCTCATCCTTATGTACAGGACTGCACTACTCCATCTGTCACAGCACTCTTTACTTTTTTTATTTGCAACACACAAAAACAGGACATTGACTTTTTCCTTCTTGACATGCTCCTTGATATGACAGATGACACCCACAAAGAAGCCTGAATTCCTTTCAGTCTGTACAAGAATTTAAAGGTGATTAATACCCAGTATTAGGCTGCATTATGTCATTTTTATACCAATCATTATTCACTAAATTGACAGTTAATCTTTGTCTAAACTTTATGTGTTTATTTGGTACTGCTAACCTATTAGCTATTCAGGGTTGTAGCTTTACACTAACCCTTCTTTAGGTTATAACTTATATGATATATATAGCTGCATAATTCATACAATTCAGCACAATCCAAAATAATTTGCATCTGACATAATTTCATTTATCTGATTATTTAGGATTGCTTTGCACTTCATCTGGATATGTCCTTATTTTCTTGGATTAAATTTTGGTAATGAGAAGTGTGTGATGAAATACATTTAGATATTACAAAATAAGCACATAATTATTTTCCTTTTGTTTTCCTTCCATTTATGCTTCGGTAATATACAAACCTGTAAAGGACAGAGAAAAAGTTTATATGTGACCAATTTGTTTCATAATCTAACTTGCTATGATAATGTAACAGACATATCCTGGTTGTTTAATCAAATATTGCTATTTGGTTGACTTTCTGTGATTTGTTTTTCGAGATTTCATGTTGATTTGAAATGCTAGGAGAAGGCTTACCACATGTTTGCAAAGTGTATTGAATGCAGTATTAATTTAAAAATATTAACTTTCTATGATTTTATTCTTGTGTTTTGATTTATTTTCCACAAGGAAGAATAACCCAATTTAGAAAACTGTGACTAAATGCAATATTTAGAGAAATGAAATTACCTGTTCATAAATTCAAGGTAATCTCATTTGTGTTGGATGAAATTCGGATTAGTTGACATTAATGCACAATAATTTTGCAACAATGGAATTGCTTTCCTAAAAAAAGGAACTTGCCTCGTGAAAAAAAATAAAATGCATCCTCAGAAGTAAAATAGTGATATCCTCCACGTTGTTAAAATTTTAATTATTAAGCTCAACCATTTCAATGCAGCTACCAAAATGTGCTACCAATGTCTAACTCAGAAAACAACTAACTGTATATGTACTATATAAACAAAGACTGTGAGCAGAAGATATTTCTGTTGATATTTTAAATAGGATTAAAATGGAACAAGGACACAGTTTTGGAAAACTATTATACTTTTAGAAGTCTCTCAGTAAACATACAGATTCATTGAAAAATCCTACTTAAAACATCAGATGAAGGAGACAAATGAAGAATATATATATAGTGCAGATTTTATATGTGTGTATATATATATATATATATATATATATATATATATATATATATATATATATATATATATTCCCTTCACAAGCTTGAAGTTTCAAAACTTCAAACTGCAAATGGTCGAGACCATAACATCGAAGTTTTGAAACTTCGAACATTTTGAATTGAGATCGCCGTACAGCGTGGAATGGCAAATTTACCATTTTCCTCACTGCAGTGTGTTCTCGGAGTTGGTATATTTATTTAGCAGGGGGTTAAGTGGGGGTGCAAAGGGGCTTGCTCCCTGCAAAAACAAAAAAAAAATGTTTTT
This sequence comes from Protopterus annectens, assembly GCF_019279795.1. Lineage (NCBI taxonomy): Eukaryota > Metazoa > Chordata > Ceratodontiformes > Protopteridae > Protopterus > Protopterus annectens. Next base: position 589,547,760 of record NC_056737.1, on the reverse strand, counting down.
GTTTTTATTTTATTTTTATTACAATCACAAAATTTCAAACCTTTGATCTTATGGTCTTCACTATTTACAGTTTGAAGGGTTAGTGTGAAGTAGATCCATATATATATATATATATATATATATATATATATATATATATATATATATAAAAGTGTTCAGTGTTTTGTTTTTGAAATGCAGAGATGCATGTCTCATATTCTTTTGTACGAAGCTGAATATAATTTTGCAGAAAGCTACTTGGGACATACAAGTGCTAGCAATGGAGCATGAGACCCAAAATTTATTTGTGGCAAGAAGCTAATGTGGTGAAGCAATTCATCTATAACAGTACTTAAAATATCACCCCAAAATGTGTAATACAGTTTGTAAGAGAAGTAAAAGATAGACTTTTTAAGGCTATTATTTGTTTTATTAGAGAGATGGGTGAGAAGGAAAAGTGGAGAGAGAGAGAGAGAGAGAAAGAGAGCAAACTGAATATTTTTTCAAGTATATCCACAGCAGGAAGGACTTATTTCATTTTGTTCATCCTTGTGTACACAGTATGTCATTATTATCTGAAGGAGGAAAAATGCTCCTTGCAAATACATTGTTTTAGTTCTGTTAGTGAACCTTTTTTGACTTGGTAATATTTATCCTAGGACTGAATTAATACTTTTGGGATGTCTGACCTGCAAGACTACCTAGGATGGAACTCCTTGCCTTTGATTCAGACTTCCTTGCAAATGTTTGGGATGGGAACATGATTTCCTTAAAAAAAACTTTATTAAATATTTTCCAGGAACATTATTTTCTGAGTAATGTACAGGAATGTGTTCTGTCATCTAGTTAAAGAATGCACAAAAGAGTGTCAGACTCCTTTAAAGTGATGATGCACAAAAAAGGAGAGAATTACCTTCCTGAAAATATACTTAATCCTCTGGCTATGATACTGAGAAAAAGACTATGTCAGCAATTCTGAACTACCTTAGAGAAGATAATTAAGTGTAACAAATTCACTGTTGTTCTAGATATGAATGTAGTTCTCACATGGTCATTAATATGCTTGTTGAGTATGTCAATATACTAACTCATAGTTAAGTGTCCATATAGCAGCTACTTTCCTGAACTTATTCAAAGTATTTATCTCATAAATTATAAACTTTTATCTCAGTAACAAAAAAGGAAGGTTGTAGTACTCTATTACTGGTGGTTTATTAATTATGAATCATTAAGGAAACAAGTGATGACATGGCAGAATATTCTCTTTTATCTACTCTAATATAGGAGCTGCACAAACATCTCTCTTAAGGTAGCTCTGATATATACTTATATAATATACTAATAAAATATATGCACGTGCAAAGAAAATATGACTATTCCACTATTTATTTAATTGTTTTTCTTTGCCAACTGGGAAAGTCGACTGAGCAGAATCCAGTTTCAATGGATGCCTAGGGAGAAAAGCTCCACAATTAAAATTATAAGTGACATACATTGCATATACAATCACAGTAAAAATATGTATATGTATAAATCATATAACTGTTTTACAAGAAAAGGTAGTGGACAGTTATGTTTAATACAAAATGCAATAAAAGAGAGGGAATTTTCATTTAAAGCAAAAACCAAACAGAGAAAATGTACATATTGGATAACTTACTAGCAGAAAATGAAATTAAAAACATAGAAACAGTTAGAAGTGCTTGAATTATGAAGGTTACAGGAAGTAGAGGAGATAACCACATTTTTTTCTTAGTTGGCAGTAACTCCAAAACAGAAGTGCTAATAGTAGTTGCAGTAGTAATAGTAGTAGTAATAGTAGTAGTAATAGTGGTAGTAGGAGTAGTAGCAGTAGTAGTAGTAAGAGTAGCAGCAGCAGTAGTAGGAGGAGTAGCAGTGGTAGCAATAGTAGTAGCAGTAGTAGTAAGAGTAGCAGCAGCAGTAGTAGGAGGAATAGCAGTGGTAGCAATAGTAGTAGCAGTAGTAGTAGTAAGAGTAGCAGCAGCAGTAGTAGTAAGAGTAGCAGTAGCAGCAATAGTAGTAGCAATAGTAGTAGCAGTAGTAGTAGCAGAAGAGTAATAGTAGCAGTAGTAGTAAGAGTAGCAGTAGTAGTAGCAGCAGTAGTAGCAGGAGTAGTAGTAGCAGTAGTAGTGGTAGTAGCAGTGTAGTAGTGGTAGTCATAGTAGGAGTAAGAGTAGGAGTAGTAGTATCAGTAGTAAAAGCAGTAATACTAGTAGCAGTAGTAATAGCAATAGCAGTAGTTGCAGTAGCAGTAGTAGGAGTAGGAGTAGCAGTAATAATAATAGTAATAGGAGGGGTAGCAGTAGTAGTAGGAGTAGGAGTAACAGTAATAGGTATACTGTTTTGCCTTAAGGGTAAGAGAAAAGCCATGTTGGGTTAGTAATTATTGGTGAGAGTAATAAGTGAGAGACTGGTAGTTTAGAAGTTAGTGGAGTATATAATGGTGAGATAAACTGAAACTGCAGAGGGTTAGAAAGCAAAGTGATAGCCAACAGCAAGTGTGATCCCAGAAAAAGGCTACCCAGGTGAGCAGGAGGAGCAGAGGCAACTTTGACTTAAGTGATGTTTAAGTAAAGTTTTAAATATTTCTAACTTTTCTATCTGTTTTAAGTGTCTGGGAATTTAATTTCAAAAATTTTACACACAGTGGGAGCAGAGTGAGTTTCCAGAGGTCATGAATGACTTAGTGACAGTTTGTTGCTAGAACAAATGTCTCTAGTTGGACAGTAGTATAGAAGAATGTTTTGTAGTATTGGGCATTTGACCGGAAAGAATAACAGGTTATGGGCGGTGAGTAGTTGAGAGGAGGTGAGTTGGGAGTGTAAACCAATTTAATTGCTTTAAATTCAGATGTATCTACACTGATTCACTGTGCTCAGACCCAAGATTATCTTGAATGTGAACAGCATGCATGGCTCAACTCTCCTAGAAAGTGAAATCACACCAGTAAGCGGGTATGCTATGAAATAAATCTAAACTCCTCTTCTTTGCAAACCAAGCTTATGATGTATAGTCACATTAAGGTTTACTGCTCTAATGAGAAATTCAAGCTGACTTAAGCAAGCCAAAAGTTGAAAAACTTAGAGATCACTTTTGACAATGGGCTTTCTTTCTTGGAATGTTTTAACACCCCTGTGAAGGAAACAAGTTATAAAATAGATGTCCTCTACAGAATAAAATGCTTTGTAATGCCAGAAACCAGACAGACACTAATTCATGCTCCACCAGTATCTAGACTCAGACATGAAACCAAAGCTATGGATATTCTGAATATGCACAAACTACATGCTTAATTGTACTTATAATAGTGCATCTAGGATGTCAGCCAACCTTCCCTCATTAACACCACTGTGTTATCTTAAATACGATTAATTAGACAACCTTTAACTCCTGATCTTGTGATGGTGTCTCAGTTTAATTTCTCCAACTCTTTTGGGTTTCTAATACCATGACAGGAATTGACTCCATTCCTAAGTCAGAGTATAATTAAAGTTCATGAAATTAGTATTGTTTTAATCTTTGATGTTCTTCGCAGCACCCACAATGTGCCAGGAATTCAGTCCTATTGCAAATCATATGGAGTTAAATGTTTTCATAGCATATCTAAATACCACTGTACATTATTTTTTATAAGACCCATTGCTCCTACTACTGTTGGAACTGTCTGGGTATCTTTATTCCACATTGCTTTCATTTCTACCAGCAAGTCTTGATGGTTATCTCAGTTTAATTTCTTCAAGTCTTTTGGGTTTCTAATATCATGATGGGAAATAAACCCCATTTCTAAGTCAAACTGTGATTAAAGTTCATGAAATTAGGAATCGCCAAAAGTGGTCTTTGCAGCACCCACAATGTGACAATAATTGAGACCTTCTGCAGTTAACATGGAGTTACATGTATTAGTAGCATATCTAAATATGACTGTAAATTCTTTTTTTTGGGACCCATTGCTCCTACTACTATTGGAACTATCTGGGTATCCTTCTTCCACATTGCCCTCATTTCTGCCTGCAAATCCTGGTATTTTATAACCTTGTGTCTCTCTGTATGTAAGAACTGTAAAGACTGGGGGTAACAAGTTCAATGATCAAGCCTACTTTTGTCTTCTTATCATGGACTACTACCTTTGGTTTTCTCACATCTATTTTTTGAACTGTTGGTAATGGGTGATTCCATGTTTCCAGTGCTTCTCAGCTACTTCAAAACTGTAATATTTGCACAATCCCCAATGCAACAGTCTTGTCATATTATTATTATGCCTTTCAGTATACAGGCTCTCTGCCATTAATGTATCACACCCAGCAACAATATGTGCGACTGTTTCCAGTTCTGTTTTACAGAACCTGCATTTGTCTGCTTCTTCCACATATTCAATGGACTTTGTAATCTAATGTGTAAGTAGTCCACTATCCTGGGTTGCCAATATTAACCTTTCATCTTTTGTTTTTAAACTCACCTTAACTATTCCTGCATTAGACCCTGATCAACATGAAGTTGTTCCAGGAGCTTTCTATACTTACACCTATATTTATGCATTTTCCACATTTCTTGGCTTCTTATCTCATCCTTCACCTTATATTCTTTCTTTTTTTTTTGGCGCATTCAGTTGCTACCTGATTTTTATCTACTTCGGGTTTGAGTTCCATTCCCTCTTGGCATCGATATGCTTCTGCTAAACTAAGCAGGGAAGTCATTTTACACTTGTTCTCCTCTTGTTTTGAAACTTTTAATATGTTTGGATCTGATGACATCAGCAGATATGTATGCATTCTTATGATTACAGATCTATACATGTAATCAGTTTCAAGGAGGCTCATACTTCCTTCATACTGAAGAATATATAATCTTGTTATACACTGATTTTTATATATCATTTGATAAGTGTGAAGCATTTTTTTTGTTTTCCTGTTCAACTGATCTAATACCTTTTGGGGCTATTCATTCACCTCAAAACTGTTAGAAGAGGAATAGTAAATTGGTTTATAGCTTGGACTTTTTTCCTAGATGTCTGGACTGTTTTCAGTATTAATTTTAGTTTTCTAAAATATTCCTTACTGAGTTTTGTTCACATTTGTTCATGTTTTATTGTTGATCCTTCATTAATTCCCAAATATTTACACTGTCCCTCCTGCTCACGTACCTTTTATATCACGTTCTTGTCCCAGACTGATATTTTCTTGGTGCTATAGCTTTTCTGCTTTAAATGTTGGTTTTGCCCAGTTGTTAAGACCAAATAACATTCTTATATCATCTGAAAAAGTTTTGATCTCTTCAGTTTTGTTTTTAGCTCAACTATCATCAACAAAAAGAAGATGAGAAGCCTTTACACTTGGTTGTTTTCTGATATCCAAACTGTAACCATGACCTAATTTGTTAAATAAACAGCTTAATGGGTTAAGGGTAAGACAAAAAAGCAGTGGTAGTAAAGAGATACCCTGGAATTTCCGTTTGAATTTTTTTCCCTGGGATAATAATTTGCCTTTTATCATGGCTTAGCTGCAAAGTGGTTTGCCACTGTTTCATGGTCACTTAAGTGATCGGTGTTGGGTGTATTTTATACATGTGTAAGCACTCCTTTATCCATGAATGTGGGATGCTGTCAAATGCTTTTTTGTACTCTATCAATGCCATACTTAGATTCTTTCCCTTTTTACAATAGTTTATTATGACTTTAACAACAAATGATCCTTTGTTCCATATGACTTTCTTTTGTTACCCCTTTGTTCTATTGCCATGATTGAGTTTTCATCTTAATAACTATAAACTTTGCTGGCATCAGTTCTAGTAAATAGTTTAGACAGCATTAGAAGGCAAGTTATCGGTCTGTAATTTTTTTAGGATAGCTTACTGGATCACTTTTAAGGTAGAGTGTCATTTTTTCCTGTTGTTTACTAGGTTGGTGTCTATTTGGGGTGTGAATATAAATAGTTCTTACTCAAGGTTAAATATTTGTGTAAAGATATTAATAATTGTAGCCAGAAGTTCAGTACTGCATCTGGGCCTGGGGTTTTCCAGTTACGACTTTTTCTTAATTTGTTTCAAGTTTTCTGGATGTTATTTCATTCCATTTCATATCCTGTACATTCAAACTTCTTACTGTTTATTTTACTTCTTCTAATCCATTCAGCACCTTTGTTATGTTCAACAAGATCTTCATAGATATTTCTCTGAAATGTGTCTATTTCTTCTTTTTTGGTAGCGTTTCTATTCCTTTTGCTTTATTTCCCAGTTCTCTATAAAACTTTTTTGGGTCATCAATAAATTGATTATTTTGCACTTTTCTTTTGTATTTGTCTGCATATCTTCTATGTTTTTTTCTGCCTGTGCTGATATATTTTGTTGATTATTTGCAATAGTGTACAATAGAGCCTGGTCTATTCTAATATTGCAAGTTGCTTTTAACTCGTCTAAATTTCTAAGTATTTTTGTTCATCTGTTCCCACTTACATTACATACTCTTCTAACAGTGACACTTCTTGTCTTAACTGCTTCAAAGTTTTCTTTATTTGATACTTCCATGATGGAATTTGATTTCTTGCCCTGTATTTTTGTGATAAGACTTTATCTGTTATTAATTTAGCTGCACAGTAATATACCCTATTTACTTCTGTTGTATCACATGAATTTCTGTTAATGATTTTGATTACTATATTCATTTGTTTTATTAGACTTCTAACATTTTGGGTGTTATTGACTTTCTATAATCTATTTCTTTCGTTGATCTTAGTACGTCTATCCGTCTCTACTAACTCAAGCAACACTTCCCTTAAATTATTTTCTTCTAAACTGAGGACACATTCTTTATTCTCTATTTTCTGTGGGCATTCTAAAGACAATTCCAGAACATCTTCATGTAACATGAGTCATCTGTTGCTATTTCATATGAGAAGTCACTGGCCTATCAGTTCATAATATTGACTGGATCAGAGTTGCACTGTTTCTTGCTCCTTTCCTTGCTGTTCAGCTCCAACTGAACTTTTGTGCTGGTATCATACTGAAGGCTGCAGACTATCTTCATGTGACAAGTGATCAGATGCTTCCCATTCCACCTTTTTCTCCTTAATTTGGGGACTCATTGTTCCACCAGGCTGTGACATTACCATAGTTGGATTTTCTCCATTAAATCATACACTTTGCAGGTAATCCATAACTTTAGTTTCTAGTTTTTTAACTTCTCCATTACTGAGCCTCTTTTATTTTTTATATTGTAAAATTTTCATATCCAGATGCCTTTGCCCATATTTCTCTTAACATATCATTGGTGCTGCTTTTTTTGTATTGATTAGCTTTGCTTTCTCCTTTGCATAAATATTGCTCAGTATTAAATCTGTTTTTCTTTCCCAAGTCCACATTTCTTCCTCAGATATCTCCTACTCTACCTGCTTCTCATTAATTTGGGGTCTCATCGTTCTATCATGCAGTGACATAACCTGTTTTAGACTTTCTAGATGAAATCCTTCACTTTGAAGGTATTCTATAACTTCAGCTTCTATTTGTTTAACTTCTGCTTTACTGATCTTCTGTTCTATGTTCCCCTTTTGTGATCTTATTTTTTGTTTTGTGAAATTTTCCATATCTGGGTGCCTTTGCCTTATTTCTCTTGAAATATATGAGGAGCTGCTTTTTTGTATTGCTTAGTTTGGCTTTCTCCTTCTGCAGATCATACAGACTTACATGCATTAGTAACATATCTAAATATGACTGTAGATTATTTTTTATTAGACCTGTTGCTCTTACTACTATTGGAACTGTCTGGGTATCTTTCTTCCACATTGTCCTCATTTCTGCCTGCATATACTGATGGTACTGTGAGGAGAATCTAATTAAAGTCTGAAAAAAATAATGGGACAAAAAATGTGGTGTGTTACTAGAACACATGGTGAATGGGAAATAGGAAAATGCTGCCCTCAATGAAGGTTGTGGAGTGACTTAATCCAGCAAAATAATAAAGAATTCTTTAGAATAAATTCTGTCTGAAGTTCACCAATCTAATAATAAGATGAATGATTTTACAGTAAAGCACTCAAAAGAGACTCTGAAGTTGATAAGGTGCTTGAATAATCATTTGGACACCATCTAGGTATCGCAGTAGTAGAATAAGGAACTGAAAAAATAATATGCTAATTTGGAAATGAATGGAAATGTGGGAAGATAAATACATCAAGAAAACAAGACATATAGGATATTCATTTGTGTGACTGTAGTCTTGGAGAAACGAGAAATGACACCTTGTATTTTTTTTACAAAGATGAATTTGCCTGCTTTTGGTGGCCTATAGAAGAATCATATTAAAACTGAAAGAGTTTACAGAATGTTTTAGTCAGGAACAGTAGCTACAACCAGACGACTATGCCATTCTTTGTGAGATTTAAGACTTTTGTGCTGCAGGAGCAAATTTTCCTTTTATTCTAATAAGCTAGCAAAATGTATAACACAGGAGAAAAGAAAAGGAGTCCTTTTTGAAAAGGGCTCTTCTGTCCAGAAGTGTTAAAATGAACCCAGTTTTTGATAGCAATCAATGAATGTCTGCTTAAGGAAGTTAAAGTTTAGGATGCTGTATCCAGCATTTTTCAAAGTTTTCTTACCAGCGTTTATCAAAACATTTATGGATTTATAAGAAGCCTTGAACATTGTGCCAAGGCATTATGACTTGGAGAAGATGAAATGGCAGATAACAGCAGGTAAGGAGTGACACAGCTAAGCAGAATACTGGAGATCTGGTCTAAGATAAATCACAGAGTAAAAGATCGAGAGATAGTTGGGAAAAACATTTCCCCAGCTTTAAATACTGAATTTGTCAAAAGAAAAAAATGTCTTTTGCAGCAGGAAAGGAGACAAAGTGATTTTTTTTTGCCAGCTATTGCTGATATTGGATCTCTTGCTTCATCCATAGCTCCTTCTATTACAAGAAACACTGCATCTTGAAATGGTATCCCGGATGTATCCCTTTTGTGGCTGGTTCTTATCCCTCTGGATGGAACAACATATGACTACTGGGCTGTGAATGCCCCTGTTATTGTCAGAGAGAGAAGCAGAGAAGCTGGAACATCATACTGCAGTGACATGGAGCTTTCTCCATAAGCCCTACCTACCCATGATGTGCTAGGCTCATGTTATCAAGATGGGCCCTTCTTTGCCCACCCACTTACTGCAGTAATGGCTCTTATCTCGGCATCAGTATAACTGCCAGTGTTCATGGAATCAGCAAGTTGCCTTCAACACACCCCACACCTCCTCAGAAGTGAGTATGCCTTGTCATTCTTCCCTCCTTGCCAGATCCAACTGGTGACTCATCCACTAGTGAAACAGCAAAGGAGCTAAAGTAGACTCAGAGGTCTTGAGCCATCATGTCTTACCCATGTGTTTATTATATGTTATGGAACATGAGAACTGTATTCAGATATTTAACAGGATAAAGTAAGATTACATAAGTGATGTGCTGGTAATGCAAGACTAACAGTACTGCTGCAAATTTTCTCTGCATTGTACTGCATGAATTGAAGAAAATACTGGTAAAAGAAGTGGAAAATATGAGGAAAAGGAGGAGTGAATGCAGGTTAAATATGATGGAGTTGTCTTAAAATTAATTGGTAAACTATTATTTTATACGTATATTACTAACACATGAAATGGGTTGGGATTAGCAGCCAAACTTAAGGGATCAACAAAAAGCATGTAGTAATCAGAAAGCGGCAGATTTGTTGTGTTATTGTTGAAAGTGTTGAATGTCCAACTAGCACTTTAAATATGAATGTTGTGCCTGGACACAAGTGGTCTACATGTGAGGCTCACAATGAAACACGATGAAGTGCCTTATGTAGATTGAGGTTAACATTTTTAATGTTCATAATTTCCAAGTATAGGAATATCCTGGAATGAATGCGAGCACTGTATACTGGTAAAGTTTAAAATATGTGTTAGTTGGGCGTATAAGAGGCAAATGATGGGGTCACTGTTGTGGTAAAACTGAGCTGTATTGATGAATGTTTTATATTTAATTACATCACCTGGTTACAGAGTAAGATTATTCACTGTGCGTACATAGAAAGAAGCCTGGTTGCTATGTAAAATAAGACTTGCTGGATATAGATCAGCTGGTTTTATTTTATGCCTATTCATTGGACATATGGTAAGCTCCTCAGTAGGTAAGGTAAAAGCAGGCAGGATAGTGATTAGCTTAGAATGCTCTACTCCTTCTTATAGCTCAAGAATCTCATATCTGTACTGCAGTCATAATTTAAACTCATCTTCATTATAAATAAATAATTTTACTTATGATGTTATGACAAATGATTACAAATTCCTGTCATGAAATTTGGAGTGCATATAGGACATGGATGGATAAGTAGAGGTTACAGTTATTATAAAAATGTAAACATAATAATATAGCTGTTAGTATAAGACTGTATTTGGGAATGGTTAAATGCTGCTCTTTAGACATCATTCTACGTATATATATATATATATACATATATATATATATATATATATATATATATATATATATATATATACACACACACACACACACACACACACACACACACACACACACACACACACACACACACATATATATATATATATATATTATATATATATATATCGGTCGAATGGCATATGGTTGACTTGCAGTTTCCAAGTGAACAGAATGTTGAACCCAAATCAATCGACTACACTACAGCGAATGGGTAGTGTCAGTCAAGCATTTGGGTTTGACATTGTTCAAGGGGATTAGGGTTCAATAAGGAACAGGGAATTAGCCCATTTCCTCACTGAAGTATGATCTCAGAGTTGGTATATTTAATGTGTCATTGACTATACTGTCTAACAGTATGTTAATGTACATAGCAGGGTGTGAGTGATGTCACCTCCTGCTATGTTGAATACATCAAAACATGGTTGTCCATGTATTCATTTTCGGTTTGGTTTACTTTTCCACATTCCGAAGTCCACCGATGCAGATTCGAAATACCAGTAGTAAACTGTATATATATATATATATATATATATATATATATATATATCTATATATATGTATATATATATATTTATATATATATGCATACATATATATATATATATATATATATATATATATATATATATATACACACACACAAACACACACACACACACACACACACACACACACACACACACACACACACACATGTATCTACTTCAGTAGATCGAACTTTTAAATGTTCGAAGCCCATGTGGCTGAGATCATAACATCGAACATTTAAAAGGTTGAACACTGAATTAAAACAAAAAAAAAACTGAAAAAAAAAAAAAAACTAAACGTGTGTAGCAGGGGGGCAAGCCCCCCTGCACCCCCACACCCCCACTACTTAAATATATCAACTCAGAGATTGAATCTTCCCGTTCCACACTGTATGGGGATCTCCATTCAGTCCGTTCGAACTTTTAAAAGTTCGACCATATGGTCTCGGCCATATGAGCTTTGAATTTTTAAAAGTTAGATCAACTGAAGGGGACCCATATATATATATATATATATATATATAAATATATATATATATATATATATATATATATATATATATATATATATATATATATATATATATGGGTCTACTTCATTTGATCGACAGACCATTTGATCGAAACTCATTTGGTCGAAATGTCAGTTGATTGAAAACCAGTATTCAAGGCATAAAACTGGGATTTGTCCCCCTCCCCAATGTCGTGCGACCCTGGAGTTGATATATATAGTTAGGGGGTGTGTGGGGGCACAGCCCCCACATTGGGGGGTGTGGGGAGGTGAAGCCCCCACCTATTTTCATTTAAAAGAAGAAAATAAAACAAAAAGTACACATTTTCAACAAAAATAGGTGGAGGGCTTCACCCCCACACCTCCCAATGTGAGGGGCTGTGCCCCTCCGCACTCCCCCTAACTATATATACAAAATCCAGGGTCACACGACATTGGGGAGGGACAAATCCCTGTTAATTGCCTTGAATACTGGTTTTCCATCAAATGAAATTTCAACTAAATGAGTTTCGATCAAATGGTCTGTCGATCAAATGAAGTAGACCCATATATATATATATATATATATATATATATATATATATATATATATATATATATATATATATATATATATATATATATATATATATATATATATATCTACATGAGTTGAATGTCATGATTGCTAATGGTTTATTACAGCTAGTGTTTCACTAATGCATGTAGATGAGAAGGTGGGATGGAGAAAATGCAGAAATTTGGCAATTTGTTAGAAGTTGATAACAATAAAGTCATACGTTTGTCTGTTTGATATGTAAAGGGTACTGGGTCGGCAGCATAGAACTAATTTTGGGTTTGAAGGAATGTAAACAAAGTATCAGTAATGCTGGATAAATAAGCTTATCTATTTTATTTTGTACATAGTTTTTGTTGCAAGTTACATATGTGCAAAAAATAAAAGAAAAAGTCAGCTACTTCAGACTAGTTAAAGTTCACATTTTAAGAAACCATTCTTGGTAAGGCAAAAAGAAAGTGGTGATCTGCCATTATGAGCAAGCCATGGGTACTCATAATTCCTAGTTCATAGGTGAATATTAGGCTAACTGCCCTGAAGTGCCATTTTACAATTTGGCACTAACCTAAGATCCGAATCAAACCTTGTGCCTTTTGTGTTTGAGGTGAAGACCTTGACCAATATGCCAAATGCATCCAAATATTGCTCTTAGAAGTGGAAAGCTGGTAATTTAATAATGCTGTAGTAAGCAATACATACAGGGTAGGATTGTACACATGGAATATTAATGAGCTGACAAGACTGGCTTTAAAAAGCAGAAAATTAACATATTTAATGAAATAATGCTGGATTGCAGCATTGCAGGAAACAGACAGTGATGAAAAGGACCAAAAAACACTTATTAAGGATAATTGGGTGGGGGGTATGATATCTGTTTTTTGGGACACTTGGTGCAATGGAATGGTTCAAGAATGTGCCCCCCAAATTGAAAGAAACTGATAGACAAGAATGGTTATTATGCTGGAGTTAAGGGCTTCCTGGGGAGCCAAATTTATGACTTTAGTGAATATTTTTCACTGGGTATCACAAAGGGGGAATTTAAAGAGACAAATGAAATTCCCTAGAGATGAATTTAATCTACAGGGTCCCTAGAGGTTCTCTATTATTTAAAACAGGATAGTTTTGTAAAATGAAGTACATAACTTTTAGCAGTGATGATAGATGCATTTAACAGGGAGGATGAGCCACTGCCTGTAGAAACAGAGCAGATAAAATGCCAAATAAATGAAAGTATATATTGCAAACATTTTAAAAAGTATTTGGAGACCTTTAAGGTTAAGAGGGGAAAACTGCAATCACTACATAATACGTTTCATGCAGGTGATTTAACAGTGGAAAGTGAAATGGAAGGGATTAGATGTGACATAGAGGATATGTTAGGTAAGAAATATGAATTCTTAAAAGAGTCACTTAAAGATACTTTCTTAATTCTTCAGCTCAGAATATCAGAATGATGTAGTGGCCTGACAGCAGCAGCAAAGGTTGATAAAACTCACTGCCATGTTGCAACCCAAGGCAGGACACCCTTTACTTGGAGAGCCAGGAGTGATTGTGAATATTTCTGGTGAGTATTATTCAGGTTTATTCACTATTGAGACCCGATGAGAGAAATATGAGAAATATATTAAGGAGTATTTCTGGGATATGAAGTGGAAAGGTAATAGAGGATCAAGCAAAGGATTGGATAGCTCCTATCACTGAGAAGGAAATTTGGGAAGTAATGAAAGGAGAGGCATATAGTAAAACCTTTTGCAGCAGTGGTCTTCCAATTTGATATGTGGAGTGAGATTCAAAAGAAAGACACTATGGTCTGTTAATTGGTAGGAGTTTTTAATGATGTTCTTACCACCAAAATAATCTTTCAGTCCTGGAAGTAGTCCATCATAGTGGTTTTGCCAAAGTAAGGTAAAGATCCATGTGTGCCATCCTCCTATGGACCAATGGCTGTACATAACCAACACTACAAGCTGTGCAGCTGACCTAGCATATGCTGCAACAAACTGAAAATAATCAAAGTGGGTTTGCAGGAAAAGAGCAGGCATTTGATAACATATTGAAGAAAGGGGTATTAGTGAAGGATGTGCAAAAGAATCGGGATGAGAATCACAATAAATATAGATGGAAAAGGCATTTGATATTGCGGAATAGTATTCTTAGATGAGGATCTGCTGTAACAGTGACTTGTCTTTGGGTTTACAAGAGAATTTATACAATTAATTGGGGAAATAAATACTGATTAAATAACATGCATACATACACATGAAGGTCTCTCAGTCCCCTTGAAGTTATCACAGGGAATTGTCAGGGGTGTATTTATTATCACAAGTTTTATTTGCCTTATGCCTATAACAGCTGGCTGAAACAACACACAGATCTAATGCAAGCATGTAAAAATGTTATAAGATATGAGGGATAAAGAAATAAAAATATCACTGTCTGCAGATGACGCCTTGATATATTTGTAATATCCTAAGCAGGATATAAGATTATGAAAGCCCAGAACTGGAGCTGTGACCATAAATTATGTAACAGTGCACAATCTGAGACAAGAGTATGAATTTTTGTGAGAAACCTCCCACATTAAATGCTAAGGAGCTTGGTGGGGTGAACTGAGACAAGGCAAACCTTAAGATTCAGGAATATCCTCACCACTTAAAAATGCCTACCATAGATAGATCTATTTACATGAAGGTGAGAAAATGAGATAAAGAGACAGCTGTGGCCACAGTGAGAAAGCTCTCCTTATTGGCTCATTAGCATGTCTCTGAATTTCACTTTTCTAACATTAGCACTGTCAGACCTGGTGGTAGTAGTAGTGTTTTTCCGGTGTCTCATGCATCATGTTGCAAAGGTTCTTCCTTACATTCACATACACTCACACACACACACACACACACACACACACACACACACACACACACACACTTACACACGCATGCACACCCATCAACAAATACGCCCTCCAACATTCAATCACCATACCTCTCAACCTGCAAACATTAAAACTCAGAACACTAACCTTTAGTAATCATAGCGAAGGATCAGACAGACAAGCACTTTCTTTTTTTCACAATGGATGATCTTACTATAGTAGTCCCTATATAGTAAATGAAAGAGAATCTTTATATAGTCTTAGTTTATTTATTTAATAAGGCATGTCCTATAATCAGGCCAGACTTTATGAGTTAATCAGTAAATTCCTAAGCAACAAGGCTAAATCTGAGGACCAAAATCATAGCACAATGCCTAAATCATAGCATTTGAGTGGTATTTTTTAGCTGCTGTCCTGGATTTCTGCATTAACATGCAGCTTTGCAGGACTGTGTTGAGGCTGCTGTAATCAGAAACCACACTAGTAAGGCAGTCAGTTGGAAAGGTTTACCACAAGTGTGAAAATGGCTGTGTTAAGGCTTTCAGATCATGGTAAGCCTTTATGAATCCAAAGGATGTTAAAACATATAATGAGTTGATGAAAAGGTGGAAATAGAATTTTAAGAGATAGAAAATCATGGGATTGGATCTAGACCAGAGACTGTGAGTGTTAAACATCTTTGCGTTACTCTTAAAGCTTTATGTATGCCAATCTTTTCCAATAAAGAGCATGAGATACATTCTGAAGTCAATTAAAACATGATGATAAACTTTATTTGAGATGGTGAAAAGCCTAGCGTGTTGAGGGAGACGTTGGTGTTTGGGAAGGAAGCATGCAGACTAGCTGCCCCGGCTTCATTATGATGGAAGTTAAATGAAACTTGTGTATATAGTGTTGATAAGAGCCTATGAACTAAATGAAATCATCTCACTGGATTGTTACAAGATAATAATAATTATGCAGAGTTTGAAAGAACACTTCTTTGGACACACTATGGGAAAAGTGGTTGTTACTTTCTCTGGTTTAAAACAGGTATTAGGTACACTGAAACAGATATTGTAGTCCAGTGACCCAAAGCCTTCAATGAATGTGCTTTTCCTGTTAGATATAGAAGAACAGATGTCTTGGGTGAAGGATGTTTAAAGGTAGAATGAAAATAAGACCTGCATAGCACAGTACAGCACTCCACATGATGCAGTAAAAGGTTATGTGAGTTCAGACGACCAGTAGCTTTAGTTGTATCAGAATGTTTACTTTTAAGTATCATCCAAAACTCAGTACTGAATGCACAAGTCTAAAAGCAATGAAAAGGCTGATCTGCAATGGAAACTGGGTGCCACGCTCCCTTTGGTAATAAAACAGCACCTTTGTAAGCATAGTATCTGCATTGGTGCATTGATTACATATCACATTTCCATTATTGATGAAGAGGGTCACCAAGAGCAGAATAGCAGACATCTAGGGGCTGGGCTCACACTTGTTCTCTTTAGTATCATTGAAGGAATGTCCCTTCAACAACAATACAAATATGACATTTCATTAATTCCCCCATGTTGATGTTGTATTCACAGTAATGCTATGTTTGTCATCAAAGGGGTCCTGACATTTAGTTTCCTTTGTGACTGAGCCTTTTATTTATTTATTCATTTATATTTGTTTTCTGGGGTAGAGCACTTATCTCCATGAACATTTTTCAGACACAGCTTGGCAGCAGTGACTGGTTAAGTGACTTTCTTAGCGTCACGGTTAGACAATGGAGGCTGAGGGAATCAAACCTTGTATCACTGGACCACAGGAAACAACTTGTTAACAGCTCCTTAATCCTCTAAGCCAACTGCCAGACAATGTTTTACTTTGATACTCAGTAATGGATTTCATTTGGTATTTAAGAATAAAAAAGACAGATTTAAACGACTGTTATAACAGTACTAGATTCCCACAGAACTTTATTTTATCATGTAGAGTGCAGTGGGTTACATCACTTTTTTTACCTTTAAGGTTTTTTAAAAACATAAAACATAATTTTTTTTCGTTTCCTAAAAAACACAGATAGTCATATCTTCAAACAACTCCTAAAGGAATACCTTACTCAACAATGGCTATGCTCATGCAATACTCCTTGCTACTTTCTCATGCCATCAATAAAATGTTTCTTTTTTGCTATCTTTCTCCTTGTCTTACTTCTAACAAATGATAATACCACAATGGTTTATTGTAGTTATGTATCTAATGAGTTTCATATTACTGTCTATAGTAAGGTTTAGGAAATGTAATGTTTTCTGTTTTACAATATCTTTTTGTCAAATGTAATTGTAGGCAACTGTTAAACTTTTTGTATATTCTTTGTAAATCTTTGTAAAAATTTTTGTAATCTTTTTTGTGCTATTGTTATGGAGCTTTTCTTCCTGGGATTCCACTGAAAACGGGCTTCTTCACCAGCCAGACCCTACCGAGTTAATAAATGCAAAATAAAATAAAATAAAATAAATAAATAAATACATTTAAAGAGAGGGAGTAGTTTAATATGCTATGAGCAGATGAGGTGAGAGGCACCTGAAATCAAATTTGGTAATAATATGGTTTGAAGAATTCACTAAGCATGCAATGTGAATGGAATGTTAAGCACTGAGCAGCTGGTATTCTCTCTCTGTCTGTCTCCCTCACCCTCTCACTTTGTGGTTGACTGGAACATAGGGGCAACAGCAAGGACAATGGTCCTTGTTGTTTTCTGTAACAAATTTTGGGCTTTTATGGGACAAGGTTGCTAGCCCTGTGCCTGGACCGCATGTACACATGCACTAACACCTATGGCCACCTTAGATTGTGGGAGGAAAGAGCCTGCAGAAAACCCACTTGAACACAAGGAGGGCATGCAGAACTCTACACAGAAAATACTGTTACTACTGAAAACAGCACTCAAATCTAGGAACAAATCTAAACTACAAACCAATTTGCTCTTCCTGTCCTAAGTTATAGATGTTGGATCAGTTGGACAGGAAAACAAGAAGGATGCTTCATGCTCATCAAATGTTGTATCTTTCGGCTTTTGCCAGTTAGGGGTTGCCACAGCGGAACTCCGGTCTGCTAATGATTGGCAGTAGATTTTTACGTACCGAGTTGCCAGCCCTGACGTACAACCTTCAACAAAGGTATGCCCATTCACGCATGTCTCCACACAGAAGATGCTTTAGCTGAGAATCGAACAGGACAACATCTTATTGTGAGGCGACAATGCTACCGTAGCACCACCACCGCGGTTTCAAATGATTTATAAAAATCAGTGTATACCAAGACTATATATTCCCAGTTCTGAAGGAGGTATGGGCCTCCTCAAAATTTATTACATTTATAGATCTGCAATCGTAGGACTACATACTATCTGCTGACCTTACAAGGCCCAAACATAGTAAAAGTTTTAAAACATGAGGACATTATGTCTAAGATGACTTCCCTGCTTAGTTTAGTATATCAGTGTCAAGTTGGAATGGAAATCAAACCAGAAATAGATAAAAATCAGGCAGCAACTGAATGTGCCAAAAAAACATAAGAAAGAATATAATAATATAAGATGAAGGATCAGATGAGAAGGCAAGACATGTGGAAAATGCATAAATGCAGTTGCAAGTATAGAAAACTCTTGGAACAACCTCATGTTGATCAGGATCAAACTTGGGAATGGTTAAAGAGAGGTGAATTTAAACCAAAAGACGGAAGGTTAATATTGGTGGCCCAAGATGGTTGGCTACATATATGTTGGTTTGCAAAGTCCATAGAACATGTGGAAGAAACAGAAAAATGTAGGTTTTGTAAAACAGAACTGGAAAAAAAATCTTGTTGCTGGTTGTGATATATTAAGGGCAGAAGAACTGTATACTGAAAGGCATAATAATGTGGCAAGGCTGTTGCTTAGGGACTGTGCAAACATTATAATATTGAAGTAGCTGAGCAGCATTGAAAACATGAGCCACAAAGCATTATAGAAAATGATGACATTTATGTAACATGGGATCACCCATTACCAACAGTTCAAAAATAAGATGTGAGAAAAACAGATATAGTAGTCCAGGAAAAGAAGATGCAATTAGCATTGATTATCCTCAAACAAAAAAAAAAAACTAAAGACATTTTCAGAATATCCCCTCCCCTATTAACTTAGAACAGATACACAAAACTATCTACATCTTCAAAAAAAGAAGATTAACCATCTGAATAAGAATAATTGTCCCAAATCAACAGCTTAAGTGCATGTTACAGCCTGTGTTCCCACATATTCTGATTGCTGTATGTTTCTTTTTATGGCTTTTATGCTTTAGAAAATATTAACCTGTAACCCTAAGAAAAGGTGCACTGACAATATTTAAATAAAACTAAATTGTACACTGTTCTGTTAAATGCATTAACATATTAAGGCTGCAAGGGCTCCTGCTATTCTTTATTCACTTCCCATAATTAGAAACTTTATTTTTCACTGAACTGCTTGCCATTTTACCTTTAAATTATTTATTTCCCTCAGCACAGAATGCTCAAAACTCTCAAGATTAATTGCTTGCATCTGCAGGCAGCTTGTTTCCATGTAAAAGTAGTTGGCAATGAGGCAAAAAACAGCTAACAACTCCACAGATAAATGAAGGAATTTTTGTAAGTTTTACTCTGAAAAGAATATACAGCTGCCTTCAGCTGTAGACTTCTTGACTCCCACCGAGAACATTTGCTAATGGAAAAAGCAATCTAATATCTTTGTAGATGCAAGAAACTTAACACTATTTCATGGCTTTCATCATTTAGTCTTATCTTTCAAGACTACTTACTTACACAAAGCATTTTATAGTTTAAGCCAAAGACATTATTCTGGACATCCACCTTTATAAAAATAAGACAAATTATCTTAATTCTACATGTAGTATAATCAGTGTACTTTTACACCCTGCCCCAGAAACCCAAAATCACATTTTAATTTATACTTGCTTTTCTTCTGCCTTTCTTTTCTTGTTATACTGTAAAGCCTATATTTCTTAAAACTAAAAAAGTACTTATTTATTTTAATATGTTTAACATATACAACAGTCAGTGAAGCCTCCCCCCACATTTAAAATACCCCTTAACATACACAATACAAAACTGCTTTACTATATAACATGCAGCTTATATAATGAAATATTTTATGCAAATACTAATACAAATGAAAACTGTTTACTTACAGTTACTTTTTTCCTTTTAGTGACCTTCCAAACATTAATAACATAAAGTGGGTTATATGCTTTACACTCCACCAAGTTTAATAAAGTCTACAAAAGTCCAGTCTTTCTCAGCCACTTTTCTTGTAAAGCCACATTTCACAAATGTGACTGATGCTTTATAGTCTCCTATTTATTTATTAATTTCATCGTTGCTTGTCTTCTTGTTCATCTCTATCTCCCAATGCCAGTCTCTAGCTCAAGTCCAAGATACTCTTGTTTCTTCAAGTCAATTCCTGTGCTTTTTTCTCTCTCAAGCATTTTCCTTTGGGACATTGGAAAAGGTTTCTCTGGCAAAATCTCTCTATGAGTTTCATTATCAGAAGAATGAAAAGCAAAGTCCCTTCCTGTTTGCCGGCTCACTTTTTGTTAGATGATGTTGTTGTGTCTTTCGGCTTTTCCCGGTTAGGGGTCGCCACAGCGGAACTCCGGTCTGCTAATGATTGGCAGTAGATTTTTACGCGCTGAGTTGCCAGCCCTGATGCACAACCTTCAATGAAGGTACGCCCATTCATGCATGTCTCCACACAGAAGACGCTCTAGCTGAGAATCGAACAGGACAACATCTTACTGTGAGGCGACAACTCTACCGCAGCATCACCACCGCAGTGCCTTTATTTTCTGCTTCGTCTGTTCTGCATCCAAAACAGTCTTTGATCCTCCAGAAAAAAAATATTTTGAAGACAGCTGGATAGGGCAGCTGAATCTCAAACATGTCTTTCAACATTCCCTGATCAAGGGGATACATTTGTTTATCTTCTGCCTGGTGTACAGTGAATAATCATTTTCTACAAACACTCTGCTGTCTTTAATTTTGTAATACTTTTCCCTTCTGCCTCAAGTTTTGTAAGGATCAAGCCTCCCTGCTGGTATGATTGTATATTTACTAATACAGGGTCTTGGCTGCTTTCTCATGGCCAGGTTTGGTGCATGCAGTCAATGCACCCTTTCCTACTGTGGAATACCAGTCCAGCTGCTTATTTGTGCTTTCATAAAATGAATACAGTCTGTTCCTTCCAGTTTCTATGGCACAGCAGAAAATCTCAGATTTTCCCTGTATGCTCTGAATTCTAATTCTACCATTTTTTGAAATATCTCTTCTTGAGAATCCTCATACTCAGCCAGCCTTTTCTTTATTTCATGTCTGATTTTTTTGCAGGTTTATTAGTTCATTTGAGCAGTCATTTAATACCTCTTCTATTTTTCCAGCCTTTTCTTATTTGAGTCAATATTTTACTTCAGTATTTCATTTATTTTAATTACCTCTGAGTACATTTGATTTTTTTCATGCAAATTACTAGAAGTCATTTTTGTACCATAGCTGAAGCTTTAAATGCTTTTAGCTGAACACCTGCAGGATTCTTCTCAGACAGTGTTTTCTCTTCATTTTTTTCTGGTTGATTTTATTTCAGGTTCTCTAAATTTAAAAATGTCTTCTTTACTGGCATCCAGGAAGTGTACTTAATAGCCATTAACCGGATTTTACCCAAGCAGACAATATCACTGGCTCTTATTTCTCAATTTCTGTTTTCACACAAGGACAACTGACATTAAGCTGTTGTTCAGTGTGCAGCCATCTTGGAAGTCCCAAAATGACTGCTTTTTCATAAGTTTCACCTTTGACTGAATACATTATACATATGCTTTCTCTCTCTCTCTCTCTCTCTTCTGCTTTCCCAGTAAACCTGAGAATTTTGTTGTTGATGTTGAATGATAATATGTAATTTGACTAATGTGCATCACATAATACTGTGCATCCCATACAGAAACCTGACATGCAGATTAGAGACATTAAGGTCACAATTCCAAGTTTCAAGATAAGATCACCTTACTGGGGTAAAGTGGGTGTTGCTTAGTTAAGCTTGTATTTTTCTAACTGTATCTTTTCTATGTTAAAATAAGCTGTTTAATTATTTTTGTGTTTTTTTTTCAATTGGTTGGCAGTTTAGCACAAAGGATTAAGACCATGATATAGTAATTAGTTTTAAATTTTATTTCAGAATTTAATTTCCATAGCCTCCATTACTCTACAATGTGACTCAGTACAACTCAGTTAACCAGGGAATGCTCTCAAATCAGTTGTGAAAAGAGGCTTGTGCAAGTAGGTTTACAGTAGTTAAATGAATAATAGAAAATTTAAAAGCAAGTGTACTTGATAACCATAGTAGTGTGATCTAGCATATGCAGTATTCATAATAAATGCATATAAATCTCCATGCAGTCATCTTATCAGACCCTAGTACCTTCTAGCATGACGTTTAATGGGTCTTGAACTTTGATAACTTTAATGAGGTAATTTGTTATACATGACCCACACCAAACTCCTCAATACAAGTTACCAAAGACTTAAATATATGACCACTGAAGGATACATCATTAGAACTTGATTCCCTCATTCCCAAAATGGACAATATAATTTTCCCCACCTTTCCATTTAGACCAGGTAGCAAGAATCATATCTGAAAATGCTTGAAATAGACACCATAAGAGTACTTCCAATATCAGATGCATTCACTCATAATTATTTCAACACAGGATTACATTTATTGTTAGTACTTTTATGATAATTAGTACCAGAAAACTTGCTGAAAACTAAAATACAAAGTCTCTGGAAACAGTTAATAGAAATACCCATACAGAATGGCTAGTTTGACTACACTTTTGGGAATTACAAGTACATAGACATCCTTATCTCTTTAAGCCATGGCAATTTAGAATTGTCAGGTGTTGCTATGGGGGCAAGAGTTGCACCAGCTTTTTCCAACATAGTCATGGCAAATTGTGAGCATAAGTTTCTCAGGTTAAATCCTAGTTTCAGTAAGGTTGAATTATATTTTAGATATATAGATGATTTGTTTTTTCTGTGGTCAGGGGATTATTCAGAATTTGTAGACTTGGTCACAGATCTTAACAATACTACAGATTTTTTATTTTTTAAAATAGGAGGATTTGGCAAAGACATCAATTTTTTGGATTTGGCTTTAAGCATAGACTACACTACTAGACGATTTAGTAGTAGAATATACAGGAAGTCCTGTTTTGCTAATCACTATTTACACAAGGACAGTTTGCACCCAGGTCATATGAAAAAGGGAGTCATCAAGGGGCAAATGATTAGATTGAGCAGACTTACTTCTGAAGACAATATCTTTTTGGATGAACTGTCTTTTCTTAGACAGTTGTTCATCCAAAGGGGTTATGATTTAGGATGGTTACAGGTAATAGAAAATGAGGTTTTGAACCTGAGAGATGAGGTAGCTAAACCATTTCTGACTTCTAGTGATATAGTGGTAGGACCCCCGGTAAGTTTAAGTAAAAATGGTAATCAGAACACTCAAGAATTTCAAACTGCTTTTCCTTTGCCTATTGTAAAGGAAATGTGGTTTATTAAAGAGGTTATTGAGAAGAACTGGAGAATTATTCTTGGGAACAAAGATTTGTCTTCAGCTTTGGGTTTGTTACCAAAGTTCACATATAAGAAGGTTACAAACATTAAGCAGATGTTAGAATCACCCAAGATAGTAGAAAAGGATAATACAAGGATGTGTTCCATGAAAAAAGGAACTTTTGCATGTATGAACTGCAAACAATGCAGGTTCATCAGCAATTCATCCTTCATCACAGTGGAACATTTGGGACAGACTTTATGGGCCAATAAGTATTTCAATTGCAATAGTGAAAGTATAGTTTATATAGCTACTTGTTCCACATGTAAAAATTATTATATTGGAAAGACTAAAAGAGTTTTAAAACATAGGATATATGAGCATGTCTTGGCAATAAAGAAAAAAGATAAAAACAATTCATTGTCCAGACACGCACTGTCCTGTACAAATTTTAAGAAGTTTGAATTTTTGTTTTAGACAGTGTAGAGAAAGGAATATTTGTTCGGGATACGAACAACAAACTGGAACAAAAGGAAGCATTTTGGCAGCTTCTATTCGGAGCCTACACATTACCGGGTCTGAATGAAGTTATTAATATAAAGTGTTTCCTCATGTATAGGTAATGTAGAATGGTATCATAAGTTCTGTTTAGTTTAAACATACTTTTTTAAAACACAAGTTTTACTATGTAATTTTTATTTTTCACTCTTGCATTTTTGTGTAGACATTTTTAATGTTGTGTTTCATTACAGAATATCATTTAAGTACATTATTATAGCAGTTACATCATTTCCTGTAATTAAATATTTAATGAAGGAGTAGGTAGTTGTTTGGTGTTTCTGATGAAGTTCACGTCATTAAAGTGGATGAAAGCGCTAAGTTGATTATGTCCGAGAGTGGTCATTGGATTGGTTCCTACGTTTTTTTCCAGTTTTTTTGTTCAGTGGAGTGGATTTACATGCCAATAAACATCTGACCACCTCACTTGGTCTGGGTGACTAGTTGGCATGCAGAAATTCTTTGTCTTGCAGATTGTATAGACACTAGTTGTTTGTCAAGATTCCTAAAAGCATCTTGAAAAACATGAATGAAGGAGACCAGACAGTGGTTATCTTATTTAACATATCTGACAGTATCAGAACTGTTGTTTGGTGGATTAAACAGATGAAGTATAGGCTAATCTCTCACATCTTACCTGGCTTGATGGATGGACTCAAAAAGTGCACCAAGAAGTTGCTGATTCCTTGTTGAGGCTTACAAATGTGGCTTTTCAAGATTCAGTGCTAGACTTTCTACTGTTTGTCAATAGTATGTGCTGCAAATCTGACAGATTTAAATTCATGCAGAATGTTAATAATTCAGTCCTAGTCTTCATTTTATTTTCTTTCTCACTTCAAAATACATGAGCAGCACCAAAAATATACTTCATGTTTGAGGACAGAATCATTACTAGCATATTTATACTGAATCCCAGAAAAAAAGGTCTGCTTTGGTGGCATAGCTTCCTGCAGTTAGGCTAATTTAATTGAGCATGCATGTCTTATTTGTTGAAAATAGCTGCCTCACTTGAGCTAATATCACCAAAATTACTACCAAGCAGTGAGTTGGGCTTGAGATTATACCAGTAATAACATACCCCAGTTTCTGCCTGGAATAAGATGAGAACTACAAACAAGACTTTTTCCCTAACTGTTTAAAAATACTTTGCATACTTTACAAATTAACTCCATCATTTTTTATTCTAAATATTCAATCTAACCTGTGCCTATATGTATTCAGATCTCCAACCCTGTAAAATAACCCACTTTTTTATTTTGTTCTGCCTGCTAAATCAAATAGACTCCTTCCTATAAAACCAAGCTCCTAACATAGGAGCCATAACCAAATAGCAGGTCAAAAATATACCTTTGACATCTATCTTAGTCAAGGAATAGGAGATGAAATTATTTTCCTGTACAGAACAACTGCCTTCTCAACTTTCACAACAAACTTACTGTCTATCATAGACACAGAATATGACCCAAAATGGTTTATGGTTTGGCCTTACCAATAAAGACAAACACAGCTTTTTCACCTAGCTCTTCCTTACTTCTGTCTACCATCATTCACAGTAAATTTCAGCAACTCATCACAAATATATTAGATACAGCCCAATCATCTAAAAAACTACTGCTATAAGACTGTTTAATCTGAATCCACTAAGTAAGCAGAAAAATAGCAGTGATGAATTTCTCACTAACCTCAGTCTAATACAACTAATTAACAAAGTAACCAGGTCAAATCTTAAAACATATCTTGCAGATCTGTCATTACAAGCAGAACATCTTTCTGCAATAATTGCTCACTCCTGCTTTAAGTGACCACTGTTACATATGCTTCAAAAAATCTGACTGGCGATTCTCCCCATCAAAATCACCTTTTATCCCAAGACAACAAGAGTTTTCCAAACTACATATGCAACTAGCCAATATAGATGTCTTTGTGACAAAAACTTCTTTCAGTTCCATGACAGCATTATACATAGCTACTGACACTATATATAACAATATGAATGTTTAACAACTAACAGTGGGTCTGTTCATTGATATGACAGCAGCATTCAAAACAATAAATATTAGCATACTCCTCTACAAACTTAGCAAATTCAGTTTTGGCCTGTATACAATAAGCTGGTTTTAAAGTTGTCTCCAAAATAAAACATTACAAGTACACCTAGGAACCTGCCTTTTGACTGAAAGGACTATTAACATAGGAGTTCCACAAGGATCCATCCTTTCCATCCTTTGTCCACTGTTATTTTCCATATTTATCACTGATATATCCACTGATTTTCCCCACCTCAACTCCGTCCTTTATACAGATGACATCTTACTACTCGAATCATGAAAGATTTGTTCTTCATGCACACCCCAGAATCATCACTTGCAACTTCTGCAATGGTGTTGTTGGCTACTTGTAAATGACAGTCATATTTCTACCTAGTTGTCAAAACTGCAAGCTGTTAAAAGTGGGACTCTGTCCTCTGAAAACAACATTACAAATTAAGCATTATAATTACATACTTAGAGGCAGCTAAGAAGATACCAATATACTTATTAGAGCTTATTTTAAATCCTCAAGAGGAGAAATAGCTATGTCTAGGGTAGGCTCAGCTTTTTATAATCAGCTATCTGGAGTATTGAGGCAACAAGAGACTCCTCTATTATTTAGAAACAACCTAAAGGAGCAGCAGTTCAAAGGCACCAAATGCTCTTGCTTTTGTGACAGTAGCTAGTCCTTGCAACTTACTTGGTAGTCACATCTTTCTTGGAAAGATATACTTTTAAGAAATGATGACTGGTTGAATGCCTACTTTAATTGTACAAACTATAAATAATAATATCCCTTTGTTAGTGTACTATATACAACTCTGTATATTCTTTAGTTGATGTATAATTTTCGGTTTGTATCTTGCACCACGGTATTTGGGTTGTGGCTGAAAAGGTTTGATCCACTAGATCGATCACCCAGTTATCAAATTGAACAG
This sequence comes from Protopterus annectens, assembly GCF_019279795.1. Classification (NCBI taxonomy): domain Eukaryota; kingdom Metazoa; phylum Chordata; order Ceratodontiformes; family Protopteridae; genus Protopterus; species Protopterus annectens. Next base: position 589,520,668 of record NC_056737.1, on the reverse strand, counting down.
ATAGATATATAAATAGATATACAGATATATAAAGACTGGAACCTAACTCTGCTCTTCAAGAATCCAGGGAGATGTCTAGAACTCTTGCCTTCATGCTTCTGTCAATATAGAGTACAGCCTTCCTCTTTATTACAAAAGTATATAATTCTCAACAAAAACAAATGTATGAAAAATGAATTGAAGACATTGCTGAAACTGAAAGATGAAGTCTGAACTATATCAAATCCATCTCCCAGCCCTGACACACAGCAGTGTTCTATTTTTAAAATCCTTTCCAGAAAGTAACCCACAGACAAAATAACTACTTCATCCAAAAACATCAAACTAAGTTAATATGACATATAGGAAAAAAAGTTCTGAAGACAGGTTAACTTTCTAAACTGTCAAGCAAAAAGCTCCAGATCCTAATGCAGTTACTACGTTGCAGTGCTAAAACATTTAATGACTTCATTAAAGAATTAGTCAGCTTCTGTCAGTCCCTCCCACCTCACATTATAATTCATAACAAGCAAACTCCCTGTGGAATACATAGACCCATTTTGTTTTAAACAAATAAAATCAAAAGAAATAGAGGGCTTATTATATCAGATCCCATATGAGTATCACTATACTCTGATACCCCTCCAGTGTGGTTTGTAAACTCATGTAAAAGAACACATTACCATTCTCTTATACTCAATCTATAATCTTTCCCTTTGTCAAAACTCTCTACCCTCAATATAGAAAAATGCAATCACCATATTAAAATACCCAAACAAATATCAACCTTCTACTACAAGACAATATCCTTCTCACATTTGGAAAAATACTAGAAAATCAGTATATAATAAGACTAATTAGAATATGGCTCATCAATAATTCTAGCAAGAAACCAGTATAGGTTCACTGTGCTACAGACATTAACAGATTACATTTTAATAAACATTGACAAAGACCACCTAATGGGGGCAGTATTCATAGACCTGATAAAGGGATTTGATGGTTCCAAAACAACTATTTGCCTTCAAGCCTACTTCTATAACTGGTCAATCGTAGTCATTTTTTTTCCTTTTCCATTTTTCAACTGAACACCACTTACTAGGGACTAGCACTACTTAAGGCTGAGTTCTTGACCCCCCCCTCCACTTTTTTTCTATATTTATTAACAAATTATCTTTAGACCTTCTGCACCTCAGATGACTGGTAATATATCAATCTAGTCCTACCCATATGTACATAAAAAAAAAATTACATTAAGACCATTTCCTAATATCAAATTGTTTTATAAAAACATGTAGCTACTCCTCAACTCCGCAAATTTTTGGCACAGATTAAAAGCAGCAGCAGTCCAACCAGACTGGCACACTGTAGAATGTAACCTACACTCCTTGGAAACTGTAACAATTTTCAAAAATCTTGGCCTCTGGCTAGACTGAAATTTTAATTTCCTATTTCACACTGAAAAGACAAAATAAAAGATTAAAAAACCCACAATTCTGGTCAAATAAAATTCCACACTATCTCTCTCACTTGAAAGGCGATATGGAAGTGATTATTACAAGTCTAATTAGAATATTGCTCATCAATAATTTCTGCTGCCTCTAAAAATAATCTAAACTACTTCAAACAACCTCCAACAAAATATGTAAGTTTATCACACTGACCCTATAAACAAAGCACCACTACTCATACCTCTCAACTGTACATATTTTCTCAGAAGGTATGGAGTTGTACCTCATAACTTTGGCCTGTTCCTCTTAGAATCTGTGTTTTTTCTGGTAAATCATTGAGGATCGATGTCACTAGATAATGACAAACATTTGAGTTTCAGCCTTCATATATTTCAGAAAATGCATGCTAAAGCAAAACCTATTATTCTAGCAACTTTCTACGTATGTAAGAGCAATAGTAAATATTTTTCTCTGATTCTAGGCCTTTGCCCACTTCCACCCCATTATTTTGTCTTTGTTTAGATATCTTGTGCTTTATTTGGATGAGATGTATTCCACTGTGAAGATTTATAAAAAGCTATTTTCTTCATAATAAACAATCAGTGGACTTCATGCAAGGCTGTCTCTGATTTAAACTACAAAATGTCTTTCCTTCCTTATTTGACAGATAGACTCATAAAGAAGGACCAAGTACAATCTCTGTTTCCACACATCCAGAAAATCTACATAGTAATCAGAGCTTCTCTGTATGCAGACAAGCATTTTGGAAGTCACTATCCACATCTCTTAAAAATCTGGTTACATAGCCAGACTTCTATCAACAATTGAAAGAACATCCCCATAATGAAGCTAAATGTAATTGCTTAAATAAATGGTATTTCATAACTTTATAAACAGTGGATCACAGCTTCATTTTAATGATACAAATATTACATCTTTAGAAATGGAGAGTTATATTAGGTACCAATCCAAAGAATTATCTTGGCATTAACTGAACCCACCTCTTACAATTCAAGGAGCAGCACAGTGTAGCTAGCACTCAACATTAACGTAAATAGTTTTCTTTGTTAATAATTGACTTTGTTAGTTACACTATAATTTCTAACTAAAATATAGCTTGTATATACTGCTAAGTAATTGTATACTTTACAAGTCTCATTTATTTATTTATTTCATAATTATTTTAGTTTGTTTACCATATCACTATAGACCATTTGGAGGCACAGGCCAGGTAAAGGGATTCACAAAAAAAAAAAATTACAAACACAGAATAATTTACTATTGTAGCTATTGTAAACGTGAAGTACTGTTTCCATCCCATGCATTACTTGCTTCGGTTTTGATCCACATATTCTATATGTCTTGAGTCCAAAATATTACCCCATAAATCAGTGCTTTACTCAGAAAAACAAGTTAAAGTAAATAAATAACTATTCCCTCCACATTCCTTTTTGTTTTGCAGCCAAGAATCATCTGTAACTGGGCTTTCTCTAATGGCTGAAGAATGACCTTATGCATTAGACAAAGATGAGATGTGTATGGGTTTGGGAATGCATGTTCCAGAAGTCTCTTTTGACTTTACTGCCTAGGCAGAATTAAGGAGCAATATAATTTCCATCCGTCTTTTGCAAAAATAATGTAATGTTTGGGTTATACAAAAGGACTGCATGTTTCTCTCTATAAAAAGTAATGTTCTGTGATTTCATCGTCCTTGCATTCACTTCAAAACTTCCTTAGGAGCAAACCAAAGCATCACTTATTTAGCATAATTAGGAAATTATTTAAAATATGCAGGAGTAGCAGATATGACACCAATCCATTTGGGCTGGCAAAGCTTGACATGTAATTATATTTTGTGTACCTTTTCTAATTAACCAAATGTTTGGATGCCTCTTTGCTTTTTTTTTAATTTTGAAGGCAGAGAAAAGAAACAGGGAGGAAAGACAACAAGTATGGGGTAATATTACAGACGCAATTAGTTATGTTTGTCTATAGGTTCATGGATAAATAGTAGGCTCGCTGCCCTTGCGGGACATTTTAAGTCTAGCCAATTGCCCTTTCTGTGCTTGAAATAACCTATTCCATTTGGTTATAGATTGGCTTTACCCATCACATGGTCAATAATTATGTATTACCCATAATAAGAATTACCAGGATCATACCATAGATAATTTGAGGGGACGCATGCATTGAATAAAGCCTTTAGGAGCTGCATCTGTCCATTAGTAGTACAGGAGGCAGTCCTGTGGTAAATTTTCTGCTTCCTATCCATAGATCTACGTTGTTCTTGAAAATGGACAGAGATTAACTTTGTTTTATTTGATGGACAGTCTATTCCACAGCAGTGGTAGCCTCTGCAAGATATACCTGTCCTTTCAAACCCATCCATTGACGTTGCAGAAGAGGTTTAGATTCCTACACTGAGTATTTTTGATGCTATATTACCTGCTGATGTGCAGTACATCCGTCAGTAATGAGTCAGGAGATGCCTTGATAACAGACACAGGTCACCTCTTAGAAGTCTGTAGAATACCAAATATTGTGGCAGGGCTTTGAATTAGTCCACGTAGGACATGTTTCTTAGGCCTTGTATCCATTTAGTAAGATATCTTTCTGGACATTCTAGTTGTTGCATGTGTCTGAACAGATACATGCCAAAGGGGGCATTATATTCAATGATTGGCCTAATGAGGGCTGACTAAAGGGGGGCAATGACATCCTTAGATCTAGATATAATCCCTTTGTTTATAAGCTGTACAATATAGAAGGACTTTCTTACAACAATAGACACATGTTTTCCAAAAGTTAGGTAAATTTCCACATATGTTCCCAAATCCTGAACAACTGGGTCACTTTTTAGGTGTGTACTATCAGTGTGGCAGTTTCCTGGGGTAGATGACTTTCCAAAGGATGCAATAAAACATTTTGTGGCATTTAATTTCAGACTGTGATTTTGACATCAATTATTTGTTTGAAACAAACGTTCCTGCAGAATGGTTAAGTCATTTGTGTATTCAATGACTGCTCCTAGCTTGCAGTCATCTGCAAACTTAGTCAACCAGAGCCCTTTGGTATTGGCTTTTACTTCAGAAAAGTAGATGCCAAACAGGAGAAGTCCCAACAGAGAACCTGGGGGACTCCGCTGGTGCCTGGCCTCTTTGTGGAGGTAACTTCCCCTACTTTGATTATCTGTATCCTATCTATAAGCCAGTTGGCAATCTGGTGGGCAACATAAGGGGTTATTCACAGTTTATCTAGCTTTTCTTCTATGCCTGAGTGGGGAATAGTGTCAAAAGCTTTGGCCAGGTTGAAGTATGCAGTGTGTACCATTTTGCCTTCATCCATTGCTTTGGTGACCTTTTCAAAAAAATCCACCAGGTTGAGTAAACATGACTTGCCCTTGACAAAACCAAACTGAGACAGGTCCAGTATTTGGAGTTCCCTGTGTCCTAATTGATTAATTCCATGACAAGTCTTTCCATGGCTTTGCATATGAAGCTGGTCAGACTTATGGGTCTGTTATTGCCTGGGTCTATGGGAGGTCTTCCCTTATGAATGGGAATCCATTAATTTGGTAAAAAACCTGTATGGAGACTAAGATTTAATAGTTTTGTTAGGGGTGTGGCTAAGTCGTGCTTTATGCCATTTAAGATACATCTATGGATATTGTCAGGACTCATTGATGAAGTATTTTTATCTTTTGATAGTACTTTTAGGACTTGGTCTTGTATGATAGCTGGAATTGGGCCAATTGCAGGTATATCTTGAGAGACAGATGGAGTGGGAGAGGGGTAAAGTTAGAGCATTTATCAGCCAGTAGGTTAGCTATATCTTCAGCCTCAGTGTGGGTAACATCATTCACAATCAGCTCAGTGAATTGCTGCATTGTGCCTTTGAGATTACAAACATAACTAAAAAATGCCTTGTGATTGTCTTTGGCTTTGGTAGTTATTTTAGTCTCAAACTTGGCTTTGGTGGATTTTATTAAGCTCCTAAGTTGTTTATTTATTTTAGTGACAAGGGCTGTAACATCCTGGAAACTGCTATTTTTATTTTTTGTCAAAATTATTTTCCTTTTATTATAAAGCTTGTTGATATTATGGTTCCACCATGTGGGTTTGTTTGTGGGGTTTGCCTTGTACTTGTTCCTATGGGGTACAAGTGTATCTATGCAGCTCTTTACATGCTTTTATAGTGTGATGGTGTACATTTATGCTTATTCATTGGAGTTAACAGGGTTTAGTGGGAATTTGAATCTTGCCGTAGAGAATTTTCTAAAGGTACCTTGGGTGGAAGGGATCTCTGGTTTCAGTTTTATTTTGAAGGAGACTGCTTTATGGTCAGACCTAACAAGTGATGAAGATATGCAATAGATGATGCAAGATACTCTCATATTAGTAAGGACAAAATCCAAAATGGTATTCCCCTTGGGGGGGCACTCTGACTAATTGTTACAGGCCATTTATATTGACAAAGTCCATGAATCTCTGTGCTTGTGCATTAGTGGTGGTGTAGGCTTCCCAGTCTACAGTTGGACACTTTAGATCACCTAGGAAAATGGTATTGGGTTTAATACTGAGTGATCATAGTTCCTCTAGATAGACATTATGGCTTTCTTTTGTCATAGAGTGAGTTCCATATCTAGCTGTATATGGCATGGGACCTTTCTGATGGTTATTTGGACATTAAGAAGCTCTACTGCATCATGCTGCTTTAGCCGCCTTGATGTGAGTCTCTTCTGGATGTAGCTGATACACCTCTACCCCCCTCCCACACACACACACACAGTAGCTGGTCTGTGTGTGGAAGGCATTATAGCCCCATACAGCTGGAGTACTATCCACTATTTTAAACCATGTGTCAGTTACTGCATAGACATCAATGTTTTCCAGAGTGAGCAGGGCTTGTAAGGAGTGATGTTTCTTGTTCAAGTTAGTAGCATCAATCAGTAACACTGTCATATTTTCCTTTGCTTGTTCTGTTACATTGGTAAGTTTACAAGGTTGGCATTTCCTGAAAAAAAGGCACTATAGGGGTGGACAATGTCTTTTCCAATAATCAGAACCCTAGAGGGAAAAAATGCAGGCCATCCCTGGTGAAGCAGCCATTGTGATTACCTTGTTGAAGCAAGTGCCTCTTAATTTTGGCATTTGGCCTTGTATGTTTATATATATATATATATATATATATATATATATATATATATATATATATATATATATATATATATATCTCCACCTGCGGAAAAGTCCATGCAAGAAACGTGCCTTGGTGAGTTTATTTGTTAGCTGTCTTGGCCTGTTAATGCAGAAGTCCTCTGTGATGAAGATGTTTTGTTACCTGAACTAGCCAGTATTTTTTTTTAAAGTGACATCTTTATTAAATTATCACTTATGACATAGGCAATTGTACATTTATTTAAATGAAAACATACCGCACTGACATATTTTCTTTTGCAAACATTGTATATCACGCATAATCTTCTGTACAGCCATTGTCAATTGAACATTACTTATGTCTTTCAATTCTTGCCTTCCCTTAAACCTCATTCCTCCTCAAAACATTACTCTGCATGTACTGTTCCTACAATTCCCATTCTTTCTATGTGATCTGCTCAAACCCTTTTCTGAAGATTCAAATTCCAATTCTTTTATCTGTTTTACTATATTTTCTCTTTCTAATATAGTTGGTTTAGACTTAGGTTTCCATTTTCTAGTAATTGCTTTTTTGGCAGCCACCAGAATTAAACTCAGCAAGGCCTTACTATGTCTAGACAATTCTGATTCTGTATCATAGCTCAAAAAATCATTTCCTTAGCTACACCAATTTGCTCACTCAGTATTTCTGACAAAATGATCTGTAGGGAATTTTTTAAAGTCTGCCAACTCATTACACTCCAAACAAATATGTTTCTAATTACTTCCTTCTTCCCCGTCACACCTCCAACCTTTGTAATCTGCCTGAGAAAAAATGATTTGGCATCTGCATCCCTTTCCACAATGAATTATAGCTTTCTGCTTGTGCTATGTATAGGACGCTTAACTGTGTAGCTTCCAAATACCCCTTCAAATCAAGTAATCCCAAACCACCTTTTTCTATTGGAAGGATCAACTTATCCCCCTTGACTCTTGCCTTCTTCCCCTGTCAGATGAAATCTTTCAACTCTTTATTAATTGCTATCCACGACTTCTCCTCTGGTTGATAAAAATATGCCTGATCTGTGTATAAAACCAAAGGGACTAAAACATTTTCACTGCTTGTATCTTGCTATCTATATCCAGAAAACAGATAACATTGACATATTTTCTTTTGCAAACATTATATATCACACATAATCTTCTATACAGTCATTGTCAATCGAATATTACATAAGTCTTTCAATTCCTGCCTTCCCTTAAACCTCATTCCTCCTCCAAAACATTAACTCTGCATGTACTGTTCCCACAATTCCCATTCTTTCTAGGTGATCTGACTAGGTCCTAGGCTACATTTCCATTTGCAGTGGTGTATTGTCTACAGCCATACAGTGAGTCTCTTCCCTCATAATTTTAGCTGCCATAACTGAATCCTTTTAAACTCATACTCCTAAGTGCTTCATTTTATCATGAGTATTACTGAACCAATTTTTGTGTATATGCATAGCTTACCTCTATTGCCTTTGTTTTATTTTCATTAATTTTGTATCCTGAAAAGACTTGAAACTATCTCAGAATGTTCCATAATGCTGAAATGTCCTTTTCTTGTTTTATCAGGTACAAAATAATATCCTCTGCAAATAAAGCCAAATTTTCTTGATTACCATACCAATTATATCCTTGAATTTCTGAGTCCATTATTTTCTTTGCCAATGGTTCTAATTATAACACAAATAACAAAGGGGAAAGAGGACACCCCTGCCTTGTTCCTCTGCTCAAGCAGAACTTATTAGAGAGAACCCTCCACTTTAATTTTTGCCTCGGATCCCACATATATTTTCCTAATTAACGTTATCATTGTGTCAGGGAATGAAAATGCTTCCATTGCCCTACTCATCCCAGTTTATTCTGTTGAATACGTTCTCTGCATCACGACCCAACAACAACAGTGGCATTTTCTTACATTCTGCTTCCCTCTGGACCATCATTGCTCTATTAATGTTGTCAAATGTTTCCTTTCCCTCCACAAAACCACATTGATCCATGTCTATCAATTTGACATCACATTTGACATTCTTTTATGCATTATAGGCATAAACACTTTATAATCATGGTTTAGAATTGAAATGGGCCTATATAAACCTGGATCTAATGGACCTTTACCCTCTTTAGGTATTACAGCAACTACAGCTTTCTTCTAGGATGTTGGTGCTTCTCCTTCTTTTAAAATACTGTTAAATAAAACCTTCCAGATCTTTATCACTGTCTTCCATCCTATCTTCTAAACTTCCACAGAAATACCTCTATTTCTGGAGACTTTCCTGTATTTTGTTTATACAACACCATTTTTAACTCATCTCCTTCCATCCTAATTGTTAATAGTTGAGCCTCATTTACTTCTAACATTGGCATATTTAATTCTTCCATAAACATTTCTTGATTTGCATATTTTTCTGCTTTATACAGATTTTCATAAAATTCCTGAAATATTTCTAATACTGCTAAAGGATGTCTGGTTATTTTCTTTGTTATGGGTCTCTAAGCTTGGCAACAGCACTTTCTAGTTTCTGCTGACTGAGCTGTTGTGCTAAAAGCTTTTGTGTTCTGGAGTTATCAAAAAAACAGTTGCTTAACAACAATCTTTCTAAACTCATGCATATTATCATAATAGCCCCTTATTTTCTCTTTAGCACTATGCAGTTGTCCCTCTTCTAGTTCTGTGAAATTCCCCCTATTCTGCAATAGTTTAACTTTTGTCAGTCTCGCTAAATAATTCTTGTTACTTCTTAATTATAACTCTTTTTTTTATTTCTACATTATTTTTAAACTCCACTTTCATTTTATCCCATTCCCTAGCTATATTTTCTGAAGAAATTTTTGTGTTCCCTAGCAACTCCCAAATAATTTCCACTGTTCACACCTTAAATTCCTCTCTGTTTAACAGATATGTGGGGAAGTGCCAGTGTCTCATTTTTAATTAATTAACCTGCATATTTATTTTAGTTATTATTGGTGCGTGATCTGAAATAGTTATTGGATACGTATCAAAACTTTCAATTAAATGCACATGTTCCTATGAAATATAATTTCTGTCTAGCATAGCCCAGTTTTTGTATGTTTAGGGAATAATATATAAATTCTCTCTGAGCTCCCACTACCGAACTCACATCTTCCATAGCAAATATTTTCATAACTTTCTTCAAAAATCTACTTTCTTTTGTTATATTTTCTCTTCTACCCCAATACATCCTCACTGTTGCAAATCAAATTCCAGTCACCACCTATAAGTAATATTTCCTTCTGAAAGCTGATTTTTATTACCTATTTTCACAGAATTTTCTTAAGCTCCACTGTAACAGTTTTAGGTAAATACATGCCAGCATAATCCTCCTCCCTTGCCATTAGCCCCTTACTAGTACAAATCTACCATTATTATATATTTTTTCTTCTATCATCATTGGAGCTCCTCTAGCAATTGACATAAATACTCCCCTCTTCTTTTGTCCCAGATATTCCAATGAATAATCATCCTGAAATCCTTTCTTTGTCATATTCACATGCACTGTTCTTTCAAAATGTGTATCGTGTAGCACCAGTATTTGCACTCTCCATGCCTTAATGTAGTTCAGTATTATTTATTTTTTGTATAGACCTATGAGACCATTCACATTCAAAGAATATATGGAACGTGTTGCCATTATGAGATGACGTTATCATTCCCACCTGTCATGTATAAGAGCTGTTTTTTAAATGTTTAGTTTCACCTTTTTTGTTTCATGCATATGCTAATGTTTGGCAGTTGATCTTTTACACAGTTGTTTCTTGTCATATCCATTTGAACTCATGTCACATCTTACAAAGCTTTTTGTTTTAATAAAAACCCTCAAAGGAAAAAAACGAACACACCCCAGAAACGCCACATAACATATTAAAGGAGAACCACACCCACAGACTCAAGAAACATGTTTTCATCATGGTTTGGTGTTTCTTACATTTTGCCACCAGTCTAGGACTATTTAGAGGTTTTTAAATATTTTTATATGTAATTTCTGAGTCTGCCCACCTGGGGCCTAGCATCTTGAAGTGATCCTGATTGTTTAGTCTGCCTGTAGGTATCCCACAATGCAGTGCTTGTCTGTAAAAATTACATCACACAAACCTCTTTCTTCCTAAAGCTCCTGCCACTGCATTGATTTTACATGCATACACTGCTGTCTTTCAGTCAGTTAGTTTCATGCCATTCAATGACTACTTAAAACACAAACAGTGCAAATGCCACAGAAATGACTTTCATAGTGCTTTTTACTGCTGCTTCTTTTTTGAATGGCTAAATTGCAGTTTTTTGTGAAACCTGAATCGTACTACTTCGACTCATCTCCCATCGTCCTTCACACCTAACTTCCCTAGCTGTCAAAGTGCTAGGGGTAATTTGGGCTGTTACCTGCTGCGACTGACAGCTCACAGCAGGAGACCTGACCCATGTACTGTTTCCTTATTCTAACCTTTGCTTTCTGTATGAGTAGAGAAAGGACCAGGGAGCTGTGACATAACAGCATGGGTGGGTTTTTAGGATGGTCATGATGATGTCAGTTTGGGAAGGGAACTGGCCAGAAAACTACCTGTATCCATTGGCCTTGATGACATCAATGAATTGGAGACTGCAGCAAGCTTTTTCAGGGTTGGAGAAAAGTTTTTTGAAAGTGAAACTACCACAGTACTGTAAGGTACTGTTCTAGTGGACAGAAACAGTCAATTTAAAATATTTTAAATGCTGTATTGTTGTCTATTCATAGCAGGTTTTGTAATTATGGAGAAAAAGGCAGAGAAGTTGAGCATTTAATAACAGAATCCCGTTGTTGTCCTTTAACTTAATACAAACATACAAAACTATGTACATCTTCAAATAATGAAGTTTAACCCTCATAATAGGAACCATTGTCTCAGATTGACAGCTACACTCACAGGCTTTAACTAGGCTTTAATGAAGGTTATCCATACTAAGACACATGTTACAGGCTATGGTTCTACTTACATTAAGTGCTTTCTGTTTTCGTCTTATCTTTAGTCCTCTCCCAGACATATAAAACAACTTGAATACATTCAGAAAACTTTATATTTTAGCCATTGAAAGAAACAAATATTCTGTTTTTATTGCCCTCTTATCAGCTTGTCTCCATAGAAACATGAGAACCATTTACACAATTGCCTTCAGCTACAAGTTTTTCATGTTGCATGTTTTATTTTATTTATTTATTTTACATTTGTTTACCAGGAGAGTCTGACTGGGCAAAGAGACCATTTTCAGCAGAGGCCTGAGGAGAAAAGCTCCACAAATATACAAACAGTGAACGTAATAAACAGTACATAATAAGTACAGGAACATACAAAAAACAAACATTGGTATAGCTATTATCAATACATTACATTACTAGGACTTTAGGGCTGAATCAATATGATAATAACAAATACATAAATTTAGAGAGAACAGTAGAAAGGGATATAGCTGCTTTACAAGAAGTTTACATTATAAAATAGCTGGGTATTACCAACAGATATATTTACAAGCATAAGTAATTGTTATTGTATAACTGAGTGACTGATACAGTAGGAGAAGACAATGACTAGTACTTTATGGGGACAGCTTGAAATAGAAGGATGATATGGGGGGGTTTGTATTCAAATAGGACATAAGTGGTGCCGAGTTAGTGGGAAGGAGGGGGTTATAGCAGGGAGATTGAAGTTATGATAGTGGAGAGTAAGTAAGGACTAAGGTACAGAATTTGCTTTGGGAGATGGTTATCCTGGATCTGTGCAGGTGTAGTTCCAGCAGCTAAGTGTGACAGAAGATGTTTTTTAAAGTTAGGTTTTACTGTCCAGGATCCTGATATCTAGAGGGAGGGTGTTCCAGACTTTAGAAATAGCACTGAAGTAGAGGGAGTCACCTGAGCTCTTCCTGCTTTTGGTTACTTTGATGAGCATTTTGTTGGTGGATCTTAGTACACGGTTGTTTGTATAGTGGTTTAGTAGGCTTTGTAGGGCTGGGCTTTTTTGGGGTGGCATATGATTTGGTGGGTGCTTAAAATTTGGTTATAGGTAAGTAAGTTTAGAAATTCCAGCCATGATAATTGTCTGAGAGCTAGATAATGATGGCTTCTGAAGGCTGAACTGGTGGCAAACTTTTCAGTTTTGTTATAGCAGTTGTCAAGTTTGTTTAAGTCACCTTTGTTTAGATTAATTAGTATGGGAGAGGCATAGAGTAATATGGAAATTAGGTGGGTTCTAGCGATGATGGCTTTACTGTTATCAGTGAGATAGTTTTTACATCTGTAAATTGTTCTGAGTTTATTGTGTAGTTTTGTTATTGTTTGTGATATGTGCTTGTTAAATTTCATGTTGTTATTTATGATAACTCCTAGTAGTTTGGTCTGTGAGACTGGTGAGATGAGGGTGTTGTTAGAGGAGATAATTTTAAAGAGGGGACTATGGTCTGTGGCTTTTGTTGGATGAAATAACATTAGCTGTGCTGTTTTAGGGTTGAGTATTAGCTGCGAGTCAGCTAACCATGATTTGACGGCAGTAAAGGATTCTTGGGTAATTTTTTGCAGTAGTTGGAGAGAGCAGGGGGTAGGGCAGATTAGAGTGGAGTTATCAGCATATTGGACCAAGTTGGCATAAAGGGTGGCTTTGTGGAGGTCATTGGTAAATAAGGTGAAAAGGAGAGGACGAAGGATGGATCCCTGTGGGGCATTTAAGGTTAATGTGAGAAGAGGGGATATGGAATTTTGCCATTTCATAGCTTGCTGATGGTTGAATAGATACAGTGTATATGGAACGTTTGCAAACCCCTGTTAAAATGCCAAGTTTTGTGATATAAAAAAGTAAGACCACAATAAATCATTTCAAAACTTTTCCCACCTTTAATGTGACCTATAACCTGTACAATTCAATTGAAAAACAAACAAATCTGTTAGGGGAAAAAATATAAAAAATAAAAAACTACAATATACTGGTTGCATAGGTGTGTACACCCTTAAACTAATACTTTGTTGTATGTGCACACCCTTAAACTAATACTTTGTTAAAGCACTTTTTGATTTAATTTCAGCATTGTGTCTTATCTTATTGGGTAAACACCTGCCATCAATTAAAGAGACTCTGATTAACCCCAAATAAAGTTCAGCTGCCCTAGTAGGATTTTCCTGACATTTACTCAGTTGCCTGCTACAGCAAAAGCCATGGTTCACAGAGAGCTTACAAAGCATCAAATGGATCTCATTGTTGAAAGGTATCAGTCAGGAGAAGGGTACAAAAAATTTCCACAGCATTGGATATACCATGGAACACAGTGAAGACAGTCATCAAAAAGTGGAGAAAATATGGGACAACAGTGATGTTGCAAAGAAATGGACATCCCTCCAAAACTGATGAAAAGACAAGATGAGAACTGATCAGGGAGGCTGCCAGGAGACCTACAGCAACACTAAAGGAGCTGCAGGAATTTCTGGCAAGTACTGGTTGTGTTCTACATGTGACAACAGTCTCCCATATTCTCCATATGTCTGGACTATGGGGTAGGGTTGCAATACAGAAGCCTTTACTTACACAGAAACACATCCAGGCCTGGCTAAAATTTGCAAAACACTACATCAAGTCTCCCAAAAGCATGTGGGAAAATGTGTTATGGTCTGATGAGACCAAGTTTGAACTTTTAGCTACAATTCCAAAAGGTATGTTTGGTGCAAAAACAACACTTTGCATCACCAAAAGAACACCATCCCCACATGGAAGCATGGTGGTGGCAGTATCATGCTTTGGGGTTGCTTTTCTTCAGGTGAAACTTGGGCTTTAGTCAAGGTGGAGGGAATTATGAACAGTTCCAAATACCAGTCACTTTTAGCCCAAAACCTTTAGGCATCTGCTAGAAAGCTGAAGATGAAGATGAATTTCACCTTTCAACATGACAATGACCCCAAGCATACATCCAAATCAACAAAAGAATGGCTTCACCAGAAAAAAATTAGAGTTTTGGAATGTCCCAGCCAGAGCCCCGACCTAAATCCAATAGAAAATCTGTAGGGGTGGCCTGAAGACAGCAGTGTACAAGAAATACCCTCGCAATCTGACAGATTTAGAGTGCTTTTGCAAGGAAGAGTGGGAAAATATTGTCAAGTCAAGATGTCCCATGCTGATAGACTCCTACCCAAGAAGACTGAATGCTGTAATTAAATCAAAAGGTGCTTCAACAAAGTATTAGTTTAAGGGTGTGCACACTTATTCAACCAGTTTATTGTACATTTTTTATTTTTTATATTTTTCCCCTAACAGATTTATTTGTTTTTCAATTGAATTGTACAAGTTATAGGTCACATTAAAGGGGGGGGGGGGGAGTTTTGAAATGATTTATTGTGGTCTCATTTTTTTATATCACAAAAAACTGGCATTTCAACAGGGGTGTGCAAACTTTTTATATCCACTGTAGTTCTTGAACCATAATATTGTGGTGTTGCTTAGGTGGAGTTCAGAGAGTACAGTTAGGAGTTTGGGGTGTGAAACTGTATCAAAAGCCTTGGAGAGATCTAGAAAGGTAGTGGATACAAGGTTGCCATTGTTACATTGGTGATTTACAGTGTTAGTAAAGTTAATAAGGGATGTAATGGTACTGTGACTGGGGTGAAATCCATGTTGTGTGTTAGCCAAGAGATTGTTGGTTAGTAGACGGTTTAGAACTTGGGAGTATATACATTTCTCTAAGATTTTTGACTGGGTGGATAGAATAGTGATCAGTCTATAGTCAGGTCAGTTGAATTTCCACCTTTGTGAAGTGGTATTGTATTCGAAATTTTCCAAACGGTTGGGATGTATTGTTCAGAGATTGACCTATTAATTAATAGTGACACAGGGTATGAGATGTCCTTGACTGTGATTTTGAGGCTTTCTTCTGGTAGTTGATCAGCTGCTAGTGTTGTGGGCTTTAGTTTTATCAAGGATTTGTAAATTGTGTGGGTGGGGACAGGTTGTAGGGAGAAGCAATTTTTGTCAGTTGTACGGTCATTGAGATTTGGGTATGCTATGGGTGGATTGGTATTAGTGAGGTTTAGAATGGAATTGGTGAAATGTTGGTTAAACTGTGTGGCAATATTAGTGGTGGTGTTATCAATGTTTGGGGGTGGTGTACTGATTTTTCCTGGCTGCAGTATTTTATTGATGGCTGCCCAGAATTTTTTTAGGTAGTTTTGTGTTTAGATTGGATTTCGGAGTAATGATTTCTTTTGTCGTATCTAACTTGTTTTTTACTATGTTTCTTAGCTCAAGATATTTCTGTCTATTTGATTTTGTTTTATTTTAACGCCATGTGTCCCATGCCTTATCTCTTTGTTTTAGGAGTTGTCAGGTACTTTTGGTGAGCCAAGGTGTATGATTGGACTTCGTTCTTACTGTTCTGGGTAGATCTAGGTCATTAAGAATATGAAGAAAGGTAATCCTACTGCTTTGTCTAGGGAGAGGTTTGAGAGAGGACCCCAGTTGCAGTGATTTAGTGTGGATATGAAATTTTGGGCATTGAAATTCTTTGTATATCGTATCTGTTAGTGGTTGGTTGTTTTAGTTGGTTTAATTTGGTGCCTTAGCAGGAAGGTAGGGAGGTGGTCACTAAGGGTCTCTGATAGGGAGCCAGAGTAGTGAGATAGGGATGGATGATTTGTAAGGATCCAGCCCAGTGTGCATTCCTTCTTGGATGATTTATCTGTCCTGGTGGAGGTCTGGACTAACTGTGTAAAGCTGTAGAGGTTTATGTGGTTATTGGGGAGGGTTGAGATAATGGATGACCAGTCTGTACTAAAGTCACCCAGTATGACTGTTTCTTGGGGGAGGGTATATGATGCTCAGTGGGAGATAGATTCCACTGTAGTAATGTTGTTCCCGGGGGTAATATATGCACAAATGATGTTAAGCTGTTTTTTACAATTGCTTTGAAGTTTGGCAAATAAAGTTTCTGCATTATTAAAGCTGGGGGGGGGGGTTGTCTATGATTTCAATAGTAGGATTGTTTTTGAAAAGTAGGGCAGTATCCCCACCCTTCTTAGATGCACAGTCCTTCTGGAGTATGTTATAGGAGTATTTCAGTATCCTTAATTTATGGTTTGAGCAAGGTCTCTGTGAGAATAACTATATCAGGGGAGTATAGCAATAAGGTAGCATGTAGTTCTGCTGTTTTGTTCAGTATACTTCTTATGTTAATATTTAGAATTAGGAGGTCTGTAGGTTTTCTATGGGTGTTAATTATATCTGTTGGTAGTTGGGTGTTAGTGTTGGGATTGTTTTTGGGGCCAGGGTTAGGATGAATGTTGCCGCTGAGTAATAGTTGGAATGTTGTTTGAGTGATAGCCCATAGGTAGTTAGATACAAATTTGTCAAATTGTAGGGAGATGTAAACTTTTGACGGGAACATTTGGATGTTTTGGATATGAAAATGTATTTGTTAAAGGAAAACTTTTCATTACATTCAATGTTCTTTTATTTACTTTCTTTCACTTAAAACTTGTTGTTACATCAAGTCAAGGGGCTTAATCCAGTAATTATTCTATGAAGAGGTAAGAAAAAGCACATCAATTTTACTTATACCATGCTCTATATACTTTTATAAGCCATCCCTTACCTCAACAACCTAAGACTACACCCTATTATCTTAAACATGCTTTTATCCAGGCTTTCTTCCTTTTCACATTGCAGTCCCTATATTTTTTGAAACTAAAGAAGAAGGAATAAAGGTAATATGCTTATTTTATTATCCCTTTAACTCACAAAGATAACTAAAAATGTTTTAAGATGTAACATGCAGTATATGTCATGTTTTATAAAAACACTGTTAAGAACAAAAATTGTTTTATTTACAGTTATCTCTTTCTTTCCTCTTACCCTCTCCTTCATATTCTTCTAGATATTGATGACATGAAGTAGGTCATATGCTTTGCAGTCCTCTGCAAGTTTAGCAAATTCAAAAAAGGACAATATTTCCAGGTTTTCTTGTTCTGCCATATTTCACAAATGTGCTTGATGTATTGTAATCCCACACGTATTCATTAATTTCTGAGTTGCTGTTTTTCCTGTTAATCTCCATCTCCTAACTGCAGTCTCTGGTTCATTTCCAACATACTCCTGGTTCTTCTAATTAACTCCAGTGCTTTTCTCTAACTCTCAAGCAATTTCCTTTGGAACAATGGAAAAGGTTTCACTGACATAGTCTCTCTATGAACTTTATTATCAGAAGAATAAAAAGTAGAGTCCCCTTCTGTTTGATAGCTCACTTTTGTTGGACAAACTCTTGTATTTCCTCATTAGCATACTCTACATCACAAATGACTTTGAACATCTAGGAAAAATGTTCTAAAGATAGCTGGATACAGCAGCTTGACTCTCACACCTGCTTCTTGACATTGCCTGATTGCTGGAATAAATTTACTCCTCTTCTGCCTGGTGTACAGTGAGTAATTATTTTTCACAAACACTTTACTGGCTCCATCCTTTAGTACTTCTGCCACTTATGTCAGAATCAACTCTTTCTGCTGGTAGGATTGCATCTTTATTATTAGAGGTCTTAGCTGCTTTTTCATGGCTGGGTTTGGAGCATGCACACAACGTGCTTTTTCAATTAACAACTCTTGCTGTGGAATGCAGTCCAGTTGTTTATAGGTGCTTTCATGAAATTAATACGGTCTGTTCCTTCCAGTTTCTATGGTACAGAAGAGAATCTCAGATTTTCCTGTTGTGCTCTGTCCTCTAATTCTAACATTTTTTGAAACATCTCTTCTTTGAACAGTCTCATGCTCAGTCAGCCTTTTCTTAATTTTGACCTCTGATTTTTGCAGTTTTACCATCTCATCTGAATATATTGTTTAAAGTTTCTTTCATTTTTTCCAGCATTTTGTTATTTGAGTTGATATACTGCTTCAGTGGTTTATTTATTTTAATCATGTTTGAGCACATTTAACTTATTTTTTCCTCTAGATTACTGGAAGTCATGTCTTGCACCTAAGCTGGAGCTTAAACTGCTTTTTGGTAAACTGCTGCAGGATTCTTCCCAGCCAATGTTTTTGCTCATCATTTGTGGTTGATTTTCTATTAGGTTCTCTAAATTACTTCTTTGCTGGCATCCATTCAATGTGCTTACTAACCAGTAACTGAAATTTACTCAATAAGACAAATGCACTGGCTCTCCTTTCTGCAGTTTCTGTTTTCACACCAGTAGAGCAGATATTAAGCTGTTACTTACTCAGCGTGTAGCCATCTTGGAAGTACTCCTGAACTAACCTGTATTATCCCAAGTACTTGCAGGGCAGTGAGCATTGTCAAAGAATTAACATTTTATGTTTGTCTTATAATTCCTTCAGTAAATATACCATTTGTAACACCTTTAGTATTTCTAGAGGACATGGCTGTTAAAAAGTAATGGATGCTCTTAACTTTACTAAACACTGTTCCTCTGTCAGCAGGATTTGCCTAACCTATTCCATGCAAGAGAAGTATCCAGACAGAGTACAAGAAAGTTATTTTCTCCTGGCAAGAGTAGTTTTTTTTCTGGTGTGAGATAAGTTTTAGAAATGTAAGTATGTCAAGCACAATACTATCTAGCTATCCAGACAGTACACACACACACACACACACACACACACACACACACACACACACACACACACACACACACACACACACACACACACACACACACACACACACACACACTGTATATATATTTACAGAGAAAGAGAGAGAGAGAGAGAGAGATTTCACAGTTGGGTTTTAAGTTCTTTAGCTCCTGTTAAAGTCTTGTGCTTGGAAACTTTTTCCAAGAGTGGTAGTTTGATGGATCTGGACTTTGAGGTTTAGCTGGATAGAAAATGAGGGTGAGGAGGTACAGGAACAAGGCCAAGTTCTACATCTTCACAGAAGAAGAGTGATGGGAAGAGATTTCTGTGCAAAGTGAGTGTAAAAATCATGGATAGGATAGCAAGGCACCAACTGTCTTTCTTTTGGGGTCTGCAAGTCAAATGAGAGTGGTCATCTATTTAACTATTCAATTTTTGGATTTGGAAGACACTATCTAGTAGAAAGAGGTATGAAAAAGCTGGTATGAGTCATTATAGTGAAATTATATACTTGAAATGATCATTGGGGTCCTCAGTAATGACTGCGGAAAAAGAAGGTTTGGCCTGTTAAGGATAGACGTGCCAGGTGTGGCCCAGCCTGGGTTTGGGTAGTGGAGGTTTGGTCATCTAGGGTAAGTAGGTATTCCTCTCTTTATGACACTGGGATCTCAGACTGCACCAACAGTTATAGAGTCTAAGATTGATTTATTATGGTTAATTGCAAGTTGCTTAATCAAAATGCAGATAATTGTAATTAAAATATCTAACACACTTTTTAATCTCTCATTCGACCATTAAAAAATTGCCATATATTACATAGCAATTATTTTTGTAGGGACTTTCCTCCTTGCATCCATCATACTTTGGGAGCTCTTTTCCAAGGTCATGATCCCTACATATGCTAAGAACAAGGGATCACAAACTTGGGCATAGAAGGATAAAGTGTAGAAGACCAATAAAACTCATCTTTTCCATTTTCTCCAAATGCAGTGACCAGCATCTGTGACAACCCAGTTTTGATACAGTAAAAATGCAGACAGAGAAAGGATCTACCCTCTCGCTATGATAGTTAGTGGTATGAAAACAAACTCTAAAACTGTCACTATTTGAGCTCACATCCCTCAGTACAATATGTACTATGCTAAGAAAACAACAGGCAAACACAGTTTCTCAACAAAGAAAGAAAGATCATGCAAGTATCCATCTCACAAAGGGAAGTCATAAATACACTAGACAACCACAAGGAAATATAAAAAAAATCCATCTACAGTTTAAAACATTAAGACCATGCAGCTATACAAATGTCAGCTGACATGCTGCAAAACATTTTGCTAGAGAGAGGAATACTCCTCCAGCCTTTTATTTTAACTTTTCCATTATATAACTAAGATGATTCTTATCCTGTATAAAAGATGCACAACTCATGCTGGCATATTATTGAAGCTGCAAGAAACCAAGTTCTGTGCAAGTACAGTCACCAGGTGCTCAGTCTTCTTATAAAATCCAACAACCAACAATACAAGACAGCACTCCTTCTTCCTGGAAATTATTCACTGATGCATAAGCCTTCATCAGTGTGAAGAAACACTGTTACATCAAACCATTAAATACTTTATACTTATACCCCATTGGTCAATCACAAACAATCATTTAACCCTTGTAGAAACAAGCCCCCTTACCTGATAATCCACCTTTTTTCTTTTGGCCCAGTAGTTTATGCCATCCACCTTTATTATTTCTTCCCTCCTGTAATGATGTAGGTTCTATCTGTGAAATTATAAGCACAAATTGGAAATATTTAACAATAGATGAAAAAACTACATCATTTGTAGGTGACTCTCCCCATTTTTTTCTTTAGGAATGCTTTAAATTTGAAAAGACAATTATGTGGAATGAAAAGGTTTGATACAGGTTATATAACATCTGTAAGGATTGGCACATATGCCTGCTGAACCTGTCATGCCTGTGGGTTTATCTCTAAGAAGCAAGTTTTTCAACATCCAAGACTGAATTTTACTTTCAAACCCCATTCCTACATGGATTGTTATACTCAACATGTAGTCTATTTAGCTACATGTACTCTATGTCATGTTTTTATGTAGGAAAAACTAATAAAAATTAAAATGATAGAATAATGAGGCACTTATATGATATCACGAAAGGCAATGTTAAAAATGCATTATCCAAACATAATTTAGAACATCAGGGACATACATTTTCTTTTAGAGTGCTGCAATGTATATATCCTAATCATGGGGGGGCAATTTAGCTAATTTTACAGAAAAAGCTAAATTACAATGGATTTTGAAGTTGCAAGCAGATAGACATCCAGGGTTAAATGGATGTATTCCTTTAAAACCAGCCTTAGAGGGACGCAAGTTGGTCTGTTAAGTGAATTGGTCTGATTGGATGTGAATTTGAAGGGATTTCATGGTTAGTCATGCATTCAAATGTTATATTTAAATGGTTTAATATGTATTGCTTTTAGATGTGATGAAGTGTTTGTCTATAACGCAAAAGCACTTGTTTTTTTATTAAAGTATTTTGATGCCATTAGCCGTGGTGGTCCTGCTGTTTTTTATTTTTTTTTACTTTTGGAAAAATTGGGCCTTTTTCTGTAGATAGAAGGTTTTCTGAAGAAAATATTATCATTCCCTGTAATATGTGTGTTACATAACAAAGCAATGTTCTTTTTAGTATTTATTCTTTTTTCTTTATAAGCATTAATCAGTTGCTTTTTCTTCCTTATTTGTTGTGAACTTCTTTCTTCCTTTCTTTTTTATTTCTTCTGTATGTTCTGAATCCTGAGATTGCTGAATTCTTGTATTCAGAATTCCAGACTTGTCAGTGGTATTATTTTGTTCAGTAGGGGTTAAGTGATCTTTATTGGAAATAGACACTTTCTTTCCTAAATGTGTTATATTTTCTCTTTGCCTAACATTATTTATCTCATTATTTCAGTCATTAATATATGTAGCAACACTTCTCCGAGCTGTGCAAATTGCACAAGTATAATTGTCATCAGTAAGTTTAGATTTAATACTAACAATGGTCGCAAATCATCCAACTTTTGACATGAGGGATAGAGATCACCAGTGTTATCAAGTGTTACCTTTAAATATATATAGCATTTAGTATGCTGTACAAGATATTTCTATTTTAGCAAACAATTAATGGTATACTCATTTAAGGAATCCAGTTTTAGTTGCAAGTTAATAAAAAAATCTAAAAAAAAAGATAATCAAAATCAGTTACCACAGAATTCCCAGAGATTTTAAAAGAATTTGTATTAGAAAAAAAACACACAAATAATATATAATTAAATATTAAGTAGAATAAAGTCGATGCTCTGACTGTACCAGTTGTGAGAGTCACACAAAAGCTGGAATTCCTTTACATTGCATGGGAATGCGCACAGTAGCTTCTGCTCACTATTGCTTGCAGTAGCACCTCTTTTTAACAGTAAAGATAAATACATTACAAACCAACACAGGACTGTATCATATAAGCTTTGGATTGTTCTGTCTGTAGTCTGTGTGAATTTATAGCTGACTATGACAACTGGGATGGCTAAAGTTTAGATGTCTAAAACCTATCCCTTTCAAAGAAGAAACAGTAAAATTGGGGGTAAAAAACAAAATATAAATCAAAGCAAATCTTTCTGTTTGCAAGCTATCCCTTTCTTCCCACAAAAGTGAATGCAGTGGTAAAAAATAGAATATGAATCAAAATAAATCTTCTGTTATCAGGCAACTGCATAATCAATCACAAACCAAAACAGGATTGTTTAGATAAACTCTAGATCTGAGCACTCAGGGTTTTGAGGGAGACTTCTTGAGAAGACCCTAAAGCTTTATGAATGAAGTAGATTAGGGTGATAACTTGAGGTTGGCTTAGATGGTGTCTACTTTAGCAGTAATTAATAATAATACAGAATTAGGTTTGTTAACAAAGATAATTAGTGGTGTTTTGCCTACTGGCTACTACCAAAATGCTGTTAGTGCTGTTTTCACTGTAGCAACACTCAGCTAGGTATCAGTGGTGGAGAAGGAACAATGTCCATTTGCTCCTTCTCTCACAAGCTTGGGATTCTTGCCACTGTTTTGCTTCTGGTGAGAGAATGAATAATGTCCTTTTGCTCTTTCTCTCACCAGAAGCACAAGAGTAGGACTAATCCCAAGCTGGTTCCTAAGGAGCAAGTGGCTGGCTTTTTGTTGATTACCTGTTTTGTCCCAAATGTTTTATGGGTCTGCATGCTTGTTGTAGCATCATCCTAGTAGTTGTCTTTAACAGAATGTAGAGCAGCTAAGTACAAGAACAATCAGGGAACTTACATATACACTGCCCGATCAGAGACAGTCAAACAACAATGTCTCCATGCTCCTTCTATCTCCAGGAGTGAAACAGTAACACTAATCCCAACCTAGCAACTAAGAAGCAGTATTCAAGTGTCCCGGTAACTGACAGTGTCTGGAAAGGCTAGAAAATAATTCCTTTGTGCTCCTTCTTTTAATAGGAGCAAAGCAGAAGCACTAACCCCAAGCTGATTCCTGAGAAGTGCTTTGTAGGCTATCACTGACTGATAGTCTTGCCGAGATGTCTGTAATTTTAAAATTAGGATGGAAGAAAATGGATTAATACTTCAGGTATTGCAGTATGAACTAAACACTGGGGAGATATAAACAAGAGGGTAACTGATGGTTTAATGGTCTAGGAGGAGTGATTTCCTTCCCTGAGCTTCCAATGAGCAGACAAGATGAGATTGGAAAGATCTTCTAAAAATAAATGCAGAAAGAAGGGCTGTATCATTCATGAGTTACCAAGATTAGTAGTACAACACAGGAAGTGTGGGCAGGAAGCACAGGCTCACTACAGCAGCAAAGGTTAGTGGAAGCTCCTAAAGATTACATACAGGGACAGATTGTGTTCATTGGTAGTTTTATATTTCCTGCATTCTGTTTGTCTGTCTGTATTCTACCAAAACATTATATACAGGGACAGATTGTGTGCATAGATAGTTTTATATTTCCTGCAGTCTGTTTGTCTGTATTCTACCAAAAGACTATATACAGGGACAGATTGTGTGCACGTGTAGTTTTATACTTCCTGCAGTCTGTTTGTCTGTCTGTAGTCTACCAAAACATTATATACAGGGAGAGATGGTGTGCATAGATGGTTTTATATTTCCTGCAGTCCGTTTGTCTGTCTGTAGTGTATTCTACCACAGATTACATACAGGGACAAATTGTGTGCATGAGTAGTTTTGCAGTTCCTGCAGTCTGTTTGTCTGTCTGCATTCTACCAAAAGATCATATACAGGGACAGATTGTGTGCATGGGTAGTTTTTTATTTCCTGCAGCCTGTTTGTCTGTCTGTATTCTACTAAACGTTTGCATACAGGGACAGATTGTGTGCATGGGTAGTTTTATACTTCTTGCAGTCTGTTTGTCTGTCTTTATTCTACACATGGTTTATACAGTTAATGGTTACTGGGTTTAGAGAGTGTTCTGGCAAACAAGGGACATCAAGCAGGAACCAATCCTAAACAATCTCGCAGTTCATGACAGGGCCAACACACTCACATATACACACTGCAACACACTTATAGGGTTAATTAAAAAAGTCCATGACAGGGCCAACACACTCACATACACACTGACACAGACACACTTGTAGGATTAATTAAAAAAGTCCATGACAGGGCAGATACACTCACATATACACACTGACACACACACTTGTAGGGTAAGTCCATGACAAGGCTGACACACTCATATATGCACACTGATACACACACTTGTAGGGTTAATTAAAAAATTCTGTGAAGGGGCAGACACACTCACATATACACACTGATACACACACACTTGTAAGGTTAATTAAAAAAGTCCATGACAGGGCAGACACACTCACATATATGCACTAAGACACACACACTTGTAGGGTTAATTAAAAAAGTGCATGACAGGGCTGACGCCCTCACATATACACACTGACACATACACTTGTAGGGTTAATTAAAAATTAACAGGTAAAACAAGTGTGGGGGAGAGCATGCAACCTCCATACATGAAGTACTAAACCAAGAATCAAACTGAGGGTTCATGCACTGTGACACACATTGTTAACTAGTGCACCAACACACAACACCAGCTAGCTACCTTCTTTATACAAATTACTCAAAACACATTTGGAAATGCCTAGTCAATAGAATTGGTTTCTCAGAGCATACAACTTGGAAATGCCTATCGTTGTATTCATTTACTTCTATATAAAAGTTACAAAATTTCTTATAACTTAGCAGAATAATATTAATGCAGTAACTTTATTATCGGAATGGAATTTCCGTATCAAGTCAGAAATGTAGGTTTTATTGCTTTTCTAGCTTATCAAAAACACATTCTCTAACTTATCCCCCTTACCATACTAGACTCACAGTTGCATCTTAAGAACCATTAGGGAGATATTTATGGATCATGTGCATATTAAACCATAACCATTCTTTACTAGAGCTCTTAGAAAAACAACTCATTTACCTGGGTGTCTGAACCACTTCTGCCCCCTGTCTTGCTGATCTGTGTCACTGTCCTGGTGTTACTTGGCATGGCTCACATGGCATCAGTAGATTTGGGTATATGTTTTGTTTTAGGGACCCACTTCTTTTCACAACTGTATTCATAGAATGTTAACCTTTGACTAGCCTGTGAAAATGATTTAATAAAGGTAATTAGTATAATTAAAAAATAATGTAATAAAAGTATACCGTGTTGCAAATGTAGTTGATCTTTGGATTACAAAACTGGTCCTATTTATTGTTTTTCTTATCAAAGAAACAGAAGATATGACACTGAAATATTTATGAACAGAAATGTTTCATATAAGAAATTAATGACAGTTACATAAACTGTACTTACTATGGATGTGGAATTGACATATTGACAAAGACATAGGGCCTTGATAAACTAAATGTTTATTTAAAACTAAATCATTTACAAAGGCATAGTGGAGCATCTGCAGTACATCCTGTAAGCTAATATATGTATAAATAGTATTTTCCCATTGTGTGGATGCAGACCCAACTCATGAATATTTACTAATGTTTATTATTTTACATTAGCATAAATGATGGATGGTGCTATAAAATAATTAGAATCAGAGCATCAGTTTTTATTAAAAAGCACCAGAGCAAGTGAGACATTACTGGCAACCACATGAGAGGGGTTTAGTCATCTCCACAGATAACATGAAAACTACTTTGATAATGTTTTAAAATAAAAGCATGTTTTAAATGCAGTCAGTAAACGGGAATATGCCATAACTTGGACAGTGAACTGCATTTTATATATCAAACAATCCCATATATATAAAACATCTGCTAATACAATGCATAATGCCATTTTCAAAAATAGGCATAATGTACTAGGGGAAATACTCAAGAAGCAACGATAAAGACATGGTAATTGTAAAAAAATCACAAAATGCAAACAATTTTGAACTACTCATAGTGAGTTACTCAGTAATACACAGCCTCATTTAAAAGAAGTATTTACTGAAACTTATTACAAATTGTTGTGTACATTGTTATGTTAAAGCATTGCCAGAGTATTTACATATTTACTTTTATAATGCAATATTTTGCATTGATTCTCACATTAAAAGTTAACTGGTATATGCCATAACTTCTTTTTACAGATTGCAGTACTTTTCTCCATATTTATATTTTGTGTTTTGATATGTAAAATATTCTAAATTAGTTAAGAGAGCAGGAAACAGTTTGGATATAAGTTTATGGGTCTTCATGAGTCTAAATGTAGAGACGGAAGATAGTGAGTTTGGAATATTAAACTGCGGTAGGTGCAGAACTAACACAAAATATGTACAGAACATGTACAATACATGGCAAATCCCAACTCCAGAAAAGAAGCAAACCAACTGAACAATGTGTCACGTTGATTTATTTGTGACATGTTGTTTGGCTGGCTTGCTTTTTTTCCTGGAGTTGGATTTTGCTATGCGGTGTATATATTTTGTACTTAAGATGCTGAGTTTGCTTTGAATTCAGCAAGTTACACAATTCTGTTTGAATAAGAAGCCTGCAAAAGAAGTTAGATTAAATGAGCACAGAGATGGTACTGGATAGGCACATTGTTGTTGGAAGCACTGAAAGCTGATAATGTAATCCGCGTCAGATTGGCTAAGAAATTGTGTAGGAGAAGTAAAGCGGAAGTTATGCTGCTTCTTTTTCTGTATCTCACTAAGTGAGTCATTTGCACAAATACTGAGCATGACCTGAGTTATCAAGAATGACAAAAAGCAATGGACAGGACATGCAACTAACACAGAAGAAGAAGAAACATTATTTATATATTTATTTGCTGGTAGACTAGTCTGAAGGCAGTTTTCCAGGATGTTAGGCAAGCAAGTTAACAAACAAAGCAACAGGTTGTTAATTATTATGTCATTCTGTCATCCATCTAAGTTATAGAATATGAAAACTGCCTAAACCAACAATCGATCTGGTCTAAATAATATTATAACAGTAAGTAGAGATAAGACAGTTCTACTTGCTATTATAGTATTATAGACAGCATCATATATAGATGTTTTTAAAACAATAGGTAGTGATCCCTTATTAAGTTGTTAATTAGCATTATGAATATCTTAAGTAAAATAGTATGTACAGATAATGCTGCAATACATACAGCTAGCTAAATAGCGCAAATAAACTACAAATGAACAGTATGCCAATATGTTTATTGGTATTCTAAATCAAACATCTACAATGAGTAATGTACACATGAGTGTTTAAGAAATGAGTGCAGCAGTAGTTGTACACATTTGTGTATGTGTGTATATATACATATATAGATTTATATGGACACGTGTAATACAAGTACATGTAATCCCATCAGTGGAGTAATTATCCTTTATTTGAAGGAAGTCTAGGTTTGGTATATTTGTTGAAGGCACCCATTATTAAGTGCTTTGTTGGTAGAGTTGTGGAGATATCAAAAAGAGAAAGGGGGATTTCACAAGACAGGTATGGGCTGGTTGTATAAATGATGAAACATTCAGATGAATCAACATTTTAGTCATTAGGAGATGGAGTGTGTGTGTGTGTGTGTGTGTGTGTGTGTGTGTGTGTGTGTGTGTGTGTGTGTGTGTGTGTGTGTGTGTGTGTGTGTGTGTGTGTGTGTGTGAATTAGAGTTAGGGTAAGGGCTAGGTAAGGGGATAGACTTAGTGCTGTGTGAGTGATTGAAGGCTAGGGTTAAAGTAAGGGTTATTTATTTTATTTATTTTTTTTTTATTTTACAGTTTACTCGAAAAGTCCATATGGGCCATTGTTCCATTTTCAATGGAGGCCAAGGGAGAAAAGCTCCATTGCAAAAGAATTTAACAAATAAGAAATGTTTTATATATATATATATATATATATATATATATATATATATATATATACACATACATACATACACACACTTACAAGCATAGATGAGGTGATAAAACAACAAGTATTATGGACATGGAAGGTTCAGCGTATACGTTACATAACAAGAAATAGATAATAATAATACAGTCAGTCAATAACATGAATAACATACAAACGAGGGAGTACAAGCAGAGGGAATATCAATAGTGTAATGAATTTAGTGCAGACAAGCATGCTACTGAGTATTAGTACAGTACAGTACAGTAATGATTGGCTTACATCTCATACTTACATGCAAATTTGAAGTTGAGTACAAGGCAGGAGAGAATGGGAAAGGGGGGATGGAGGCAGTTTGATAGACTATGAATAAGAGAGAGAGGCTTCGTGAGGATGGGTGAAAGGAGAATTGATGTTTGTTCAGCCAGGCTTCGAACAAGAGCAGAGCCAGTTGTTTGAGGTGTTCTTTTAGTAGAAGTTTAAATTTGGAAGTATTGGTGGTATTGTTTATTGCTTGGGGTATGGAATTCCAGTACTTACATATTTGGTTTGAAAACAGAGAATCCCTGTAAATATTGTTGAGCTTGATTATTTGTAGTAGGACTTTGTTCTTTCTACACCCCCATGTGGTTACTGTGCTTACCACACCTCCTGCAGATTATATATACCAACTCTGAGACTGCACTACAGTAAGGACAGGGCAAATTCTACACTTCTCTCTGCTCCACAATCGTGCACAGAAAAATACTTTATTTCTGTACAGTCAATTTATTTCTTAACCACTTAAATGACACCTGTATATATATTGTGACAGTCAGCATCATGTTGTATTCCCACATCTGTAGATGTCCCTGTTTGCTCTTGAGTACTGATAAACTGTGTGTGTTTTTATTTTATTTTCTCCAAGGTTGTGCAATGGAGTTAGTATATATAAGTAAGGGGTGTGGGAGGGTGCAGGGAGGCTTGCTCTCTTGCAAAAACATGTTTTTAGAGCATATTTCTTGTGGAAAATGTTTTCAGTGTTATGGATTTTCAGTGAAACAGGTTCAACCTTATAAGGTTCAGTGTTTTTATATATATATATATATATATATATATATATATATATATATATATATATATATATATATATATATATATATATATATATATATATATATATATATATATATATATATATATCTGTGTGTGTGAACTGAAATCAAAAGAAACAAATGTTGATGTTTACGAAGTCGACAACAAGCTGTAAACTTTGTAAATATCAACAAGCTTGTGCAAAGCAACAATCTCAGTGCATGCAAAAAAGTCAGCTAAAAAATTATAATAAATCATCTCTCCCACACCACCTGCTAATTATGAACACTAAAAGACTGTATAGTCTCAGGGAGAGGCATATTTCCCTACCTCAAGACTGTTGACCATCTGTGTTGTCGACTGCATTTTGTCAACTAAATGGATGTCAACCAATGTTGGAGTTGACAAATTTCAGTGCAGCTCTCTTTCTCCCTCTCTCTCTCTCTCTCTCTCTATATATATATATATATATATATGTCAAAACATTAATGGAATTTAGTTAGGAAATAGAATAAGCAAGGTAAGAAGTAGCAAAGAGCAGCAGAAAGAAAAATAACAGAAAATGCATTAAGTATCAAGTCGATGTTACATGGCTGGCATTTTATTCATTAGCTTTAGGAACATATGTTCCTGCATGTTGATTACCCAAGTAGATGACTTTCCATTCTGTCACATAAAAATAGTCATATCTCACGAGATACAATGAACTCATACTGTGGAAAAAATACATAAAGAAATAAAGAAAGTGAACTAAAAAAGGAATTTGTGCTGACAGCCATTCTATACCCCTTGACGTAAGAGAGGATCCACCCCAATTCCCCGAAAGCAAATATAACTGACATCACATTACTTCAGAGATAGAAGGAATATTTAGTTTTGTTACAAGATTGAGTAAACATTTATCCCCATGGTAGCTTGACCTTTCTGTTAGCATACTCCTAGTAAAGAGGGTGTTGGGGTGAGTTTCTCCTGAAAAAACATATTTAAAATTGTCAATTTAAACTTATTGTATTTTGTGTTGATTTGAAGGGTTAGACTGCTAAACCAGTATGTTACCTACATTGGTGCACTTAAGGCTTCCTGCAGTAAAAATGTTCTTGATTAATGTTTTTTTTTTCAATAATCCGTCTTTTATTGTTTTTCAATTACATAACTACACACTATAAATATATACAATATATACATGATTACTTCCAAAAGTTACATAAGCATTATATATTAATACAAATTATTAAAAAAGAAATACAACATGAAAAAGTCAACAGTCTGTATTATTGTTAGGATCTATGTCAAATCTAAGATTGAATCAGTCTTATAAATATGTGTCCTGAGTAATAGTGGATAAGATCCCCTAGGCCAACACAATATTGAAGATTTGCTCCCATATTTTTATATTATTTATGCTTTTCTTATGGTCATTAATTAACAATTTATGCGCTAATATGTGTCTGATTGCTAATATTCTAAAATTTTCCCAAGATGTCTGAGTCGGGTTCAACCAGTTTGAAGCTATGTATAGTTTCATTAATAAACAAATATTCATGATTATGATCTTTTTTGATTTATCTAAGTTATCTGGAGGAATATGTAGGATCATAAATTCCCAAGAGAGTGTTGAATGCTGGTATCCCATTTTCTGTAATTGAAGTTTTAATAAATTCCAAAGTTTAAAAATGCATTTGCAACTCCAAAACATGTGAAACAAGTCAGCTGTCTGGTCTGTACAATATGGACATTTAGCCGAGTTCTTTGAGTCAAATTTATGAAGAATAAGACGGGTATGGTAGGCATTGTTAAATATCATCAATTGTGTGAATAGTAATTTCTGAAGGGACACAGACTTTAATGTTAGATTAAATGCTTCCAAGATCTTGCTGTTGTCAACTAATATTAATTTTTCCCTCAAATAATTCGATAAGAGAATATGTTTATTGTATTTCATCTCTTTTATCAGTTTATATGAAGTAGTTATATATTTTTTATCTTGTATCAGAGCTTCCCACAGATTACAACATATATTTAATTTCTCTTCATTAAAATTAAAGTTATTAAAATAATTTATAGCCAGATCTTTAAGTTGTCTCATGATAATTAGATAGGAAATAGGAAGACTTTTCTCTTTTAAAATATCGTGAACTGATACCCCAAGAAAGGGGTAGAGATCCAATATAATTAAATCCTTTATTAGGGGGAATTTTTGTAAGTCTATCAACTTATTCCCAATTACTAAATTTGGGTTCTTGTGAAATGGTTGAAACACCATCATATATTTTAGTAGGTTTAATGAGGTAAAAAGATTTTGAATTGAAGTTACATAACTTTTAATATGTTCCATTAAGTCATATTTACTAAGTGTTCCTCTATTCAGAAAGGGTAGAGCTTTACAGTTAATTCCCACTTTAGTTACATGTCTGTAGGTTAAGACCAGCCATTTTGGCACCCATTTCAGACTGCCTCTATCAAAGTGAATCACCCTTAAGATTCTGTTGGCATTAATTATCAAGTAATAAGTTTAAAAATCTGGTAAATCTAAACCTCCTCTATTCTTTCGAGCCATCAGTTTCTCATATGTTATCCTTGTTTTCCTAGGTTCCCAAAGAAATCTCCCTAGTCCTATATGAAGCTGTTTAAAAAATTTCCTCGTGATTCTAAGTTGTGTAGCTCTAAGTATATATAATATTCTGGGAAGAACATTAATTTTGATAATTGCAGTTCTTGCCATCATTGGTAGTTTCAGTTTTTGATTAATGTTTTTAACAGATGCAGATTGGAACACAGCCTTTCTATTGAGGAATATTTAAGACGTTTGATGTTTCTAGCTCTCATTGCATCTTTTAGATATTCAGAAGATAAGAACACTTCAGTTTATTTCACATAACTATACAGTAACTGGTATATACTTTTGCTGTAAACCGCTGAATAGTATGCTGACCATGTTTTAGTGCTAAATTACTCTGCATGTTATACAGCTTAACTGTACGCATCACTGTTTTTTGTTTGCATGCACTGAATATTTTGAAGTGGAATCATCTTGCAATAAAATATTTTCTGGTCCCTAGTTTCTTTGCCAATGAAATTTTGACTTACTAACTTGTGGAACACTTTTGGTCATTAATTATTAGCTTAGTTGACTTCGATAGTGACACACATGTTGATTATATAAGAGCCAGTGATATGGAGCTCACTTAAGCATCGTGTACTCACAAGGATAATTTTAACAGAATTAATAACATGAAAGGTTTCTGTCAGAATTCCCTTCTAGCTAGTATTTTCCAGCATCCCAGTATGAAGAATTGCACGACATCCTTGCTGAGACAGGTGATTGGGTCATTCCTAACTTGTCTTTATCTTTTCATGAGCACCTCCTTCCAGTTATGCTACATGTGTCTCTAGAGTAAAATGCAAATACGTCAGATCATCTCTTTTCTCCAGGTAACTAGAAAACTTGGATTGCATTCCTATATTAATCTGGTAAATGTTTTAATTTTTTTAAGCAGGCCAGACACTCTGATGTTTGAAGTCCCATTTTCAGAAGTGATCATGCATATGGGGTTGCATGCTTGGGTGTCCAGGTCATCAGCTCATTGTTTAACTACTGTGCCTCTGCTGTATTGACTTTGTTTCTATATGCCTTGACATACTGACATAATTACTTTATATATTACATTTTAATGAATTTGAGGTTACTTTCTTCTGTAGTAATGGTTAAAAAAAAAAGAAAAAAATGCCTACAGACCATATAAGTACCTTAGAGACTGCCTAAACTTGCCATTATTTCTTATGTGTAATGTTGAAAACCTGCTTGATCTTGTCTACATCCTTCATTTTTCCTTGTTCCATCATTAATTAAATTATATGATCATTTTTCTTCATCTCTTCTATTAGATGAGTGTGTTAGTTCTTAGGCATATGTCCCCATATCCCTCGTTTTAACTGCCCCTGTCTTCATAGTGTGGCTTGTCCTTAAATACTCATTTTTATGCAAAAATAATCATGTCTTGAGCCTTATTTAAATCTCTAAGGCATTTGAAAGTGTCAGTCATATCACATACTTCCTTCACTGTTATAAATGTTTACACTTTGCCCTATAAGCCTTGACTTGCAGCCATTTGATGTAGACTGCTATATTTTCATTGTACATACTGTCTTTCTTTGACAATGATTTCCTGGAGGTGTGGTATCTGCAGTTATATTTAAAATATGGACTGAGATTTAATCACTGACTTAGTCAAGAAAGTCAGTACGTTTGGCTTTCTGCTGAGCAAGCCTTCTCTTTCCATTCCCTGCAGCACCTTGGTTGTTCCAGTTATTTTGCTACACTATGCGACAATCAGTATTTCATTGGGTATGGTCAGTTAAGATCTTTTTCTTGTTGTCTCTCTCTCTCTGTAATGTAGACAGTGTCAGTTTCATGTGGCTGTAAAACATGATTCTGTGCTCTTCCGCATTAAATGTTAAATTAAGTGACAAATAAGGACTGTTTTGCAACTGGAAATACTTGTTATATATGTTTTGAACCTTTGAGTTGCCAGTTTTCCAGGTAGCTATGTACCACTGGTAAAACAAGCCATGTCTCTTCTATTTGTGTGGCATAAATGTATTCAGTGCTGCATGTAAAGGACCTCAGTGCCAAGGATACATACTCTTGCAGGGCATCACTCATGTCCTTTACAATATTCAGTTTATAGTCGCATGCGACCAAAAAGGACTTCACTCAGATGGTACTCTGTTCATACAACAGGTTATAAGCTGCAGGTCTCATCTGCCTGCTCATCACTGATGCTGTAGCAATAGACATTTGTTTGTATATAGTGAATGATCCAGGCCAATACTGCTCTGATTAGTGCCAAACGATCTGTTAGAAGTTACTCTTTCTAACAAAAGATTTGATGTACGTGATCTTATAAATATCATGGATAATGGAAGTATTGCAAAAAAAGCATAGAAATGTGCTCAGATATACTGGAAACAATGCAGATCAATGGTATACAAACTTTTTTGTGTCCTGTCCTTTCACATCAGACCAAGGATCAGAAAGGCAATGCCTACTGAAGGACTGCAACAATGTACTGCCATTGTTTGTTCTGTCATCAAGATGTAACACCCAAATTGCTCTATTAAAAGCCACAGCAATAAGATAGAACCATTTGGTAATGTACATCCATTAATGGGATACTATGTCCCAGTCATAACAGTGGTACAACCATAATAGTCATGTAGGCATACTAAGCCTGCTACATGTTTTGGCATTGTGACAGGTAGGGCAGTGTGCCTTTCCATTGTGGGTAGTGGTAGGATATACCTAGTCCTCCAGGGGTCTGAATAAGAGTGTTGAGGCTACAGTTTCCATGCCAGGAAGACCAAGGCTTTCATCTTATTAGAAAGATAGTTTAAATCTCGAGAGCCCCCTAGGTCTTTAAGTTTCCCATTAGTATTCCCTAATAAGTTTGTTCCCTTTTTGCAGTAGTTGCATTAGGTGCATCATGCCTACTTTCTGCAGAATATAGAGAAAGTGGGAATAAAAGACCATAAAGAGGACCTCCAGATGCTTGTCCACTGTGAAATGTAGGCCATTCCAGTTAGCCAAGCAACCTTGTGTTGTATACCAAAGTCAGCTGGGTTTAGAGTAGCAAAGGCAGAGAGTGATCACTAACCAGTGGAAAGATGTGACCTCCATGTTTGAGGAAATGAGTGATTCAGAACATGCTTCTGTGCTGTATTATGCCATAGACCAATGATTTAACATGGATAATTGCACAGTTCGAAAACAGTTGGAAGTAGGAGAGAACCACCAAAATTATAGGTAGCATTTTGGCTGGCTCAACATGTGTTGCTCGCTTATCATCTGCATAAAGTTATATCTATAGCTTGCTAGGATGATGTTCTTGAAAGGGATGTTGTGCAACAGGATGAGGTTAAATCATTATGCAAATAGGAATCAAGATTTGTCGGCCTTGGTAACAAAGGGTTACAGCTCCTTAGAGGAACTGTTCCACCTTAACCTAAGATAGCTGACTGGTGAGATGTATAAGTGTATCCAGAAACATAGAAACTGCTGACAGCACTACAGTTCTCACCCCTAATTAAATTCCTATGGTATCCTCTCCTGTTGGATTGTATAAAAAAAGAGCAGGACCTAGAAGACATATGTTTTTCTTTTCCCTATTTTATTTCACTATAGTGTACCTCTCCCCACTTTATAAAGGAGTTGTAATACTATCCGCTCCTCTCAAACAACCAGTTAAGTCCTGGGGCTCAGTATGGAACTTACCAACTAGGTATTGTCCAGTGAGACTCAGCTGCCCCAATACTTTTTAATTAATGTTGGGACCATCCCTAAGGATGACTTGGTGTAGTTTAACTTGACATACTTGGTCAAAAATAGGAGTATTATGTTAAAGAATACTAGCCTTTGAGGGACTACAGTTTATTTATGTGCTATAGACTTTCCATTTACTTGTGTTTATTCTTCTTCTTTTAAAGAAAATAAAATCCTGTTACTCCGCAGCTGAACTTACATCGACATGCTTACCTGCATTCCATTCCTGATTTCATATTAAAACACTAGGATATTACAGAACTGCTTTCTTCATTTTAGTATAACAAGCCATTTAAATAAACTGAAAACAATTGTAGGAGTAATACTAATTAAAATCCCGCATGCAGCATTGAATTATTCAAGGTGACCTATTTAAATGTCAGAATGTTCTAAACAAGAATCTTTGGTCCCCCCTAAGAATTTAAAATGGCTTTATATTCAGAGAAAATACATGGTTAAGAACAACAAAACTAAGTAAAAGATCATGCACTTCGGTGTCCCTCTGGGACATGATCACTGCTGTAAGGAACCTAAGTATTGATTACCAATGCAGAGTCAAGCAGAAGATTAGCTACACATCTATGGGACCCCGTATGACAGCTATAAGCAGAGAGATTAATCATAGCTTTTAGTGATATTCGTGACAGGGAAGTCAAAGATTCATGCTGATTATAGAGTTCATTAAGGTCAGAGTCTAAAATAAGCATCAGAACATGTTCTGGGACTTCATAGTTTTAGTCATGTATGGCATGTAAGTCTGAAAAAAAAACTACCCTGACCTGTAATCAGTTGCTACATTTTGTATGGAGAGAATAAGAATGTTTTACGGAATGCTCACGTTATGCATGTTATGAAGCATGAAAACGTATTGCTTTTGTAGAACAAGCATTATACTTTTTGGTACCAATATTTCATCAAGAGACACGGTATATTAATCATGAGAGAAGCAGTTGTGGCACATCATATCAGTTTGCTCTGGCCTGCATTGAGTCTTCCTTTTGTGTGCTTTTTCCTTTAACTGGCAGGGGCATTTTATGTCTTTGGTGAAGACTCAGGGACCTGAGTGCTTGCTAAGTTTGGTATCCAGGTGACTGTTATGAAAGGAGCAGTGACCTGTTTAAATATTTGGTTTTCTTGTTTGCTGTTAGGAGAAAGTTAACCATCAATGGATTAGTGCATTGTTGTAGCTGTTTTAAAGTTGCACCTATTTATATGTGTGCTAATATGGTGGGTTTTGAATTGGAAAGAAGTGATGGATAACTGGTGCAAAGAGAAAGCAGTAGAGTTTAAATATTTCCCTGTGAGGTTCTGAGCTGAACTTCTGGTCAGTTATATTTATACCTCCTCTGCACAAGAGTCGACATTTCTCTTGTCAGCATCTTTGATTATTCTGGGACAAAACATAATGTTTGAGATACAGTTACTGCACTTACATTTTTAGGACTTATACTTTGGATCACAGACTGCCCTTTTCCAGATTGTCAGTGTCTGACATCACATCTGAGCACACATCCTTCCATAGCTGCCTAATGAAGCAGGAAGAAAAGTCAGCTTTCAGTCGAATACTGTATAATGTTTACTTGTCAGACATATGTACCACATTGATTTTTTACAGTCTTGTGCATTATTCCCATGTGCTCATTTAGTATTCCTGCACAAATCCTCTTGTCTGATTTATTATCCTTTCTTAGTGTATCACCGTCTAACCTGTCTTGTATTACCCTACCCCCATATAATTATGTCTGTTTTATACTTGCATCGTGCTCAGGACATGTCTGAAAATGTTCTTTGATCATGAACCCACTAAGCTGACAAACAAAAAAAATAAAATTAAAACTGTTGCCACCATTCCCAGGACAGATTACCACAACATTTTGTATTGTGCCTTTATTCACTAAATGTTTAATATCCAGGGACCAGTTTTGTAGGAATATTAAAATATTGCAGTACACGGACAACTTAATCCAATCTGTGTAGGCAGTGGTTTGCCCACAACCCAAGCAGGGTTTTAGGAATGTTTCCTGTTGGCGTAAAAATGAATGAACAACTCTGGCATCAAATTAAATTTTTAAAACACCAAGATTGTTTGTGTTTTTTAATAAAATCATACCATCTAACAGCAATGGGCTGTTAAACACAACTGTGACTGATGGAACTCCCAATGAGTGGTAGAAGGAAATAAATGTCTGGGAAGGGGTTATTCTTGATTAACAATAACCAAACTGACAGACTATAAATATCATTCTTCTAAATGAGCATCCTGCCTTTGTCTCTAAATGCTATCATCAAAGGGAAAAAAATATTGATGTGAAACTTTTATTTGTAATAGAGTTTGCTGTGCTTTTATTTATTTAACATTTGTTAACTGGGAAAGTCTGACTTGGAACAAAGCCAATTTTCAGCAGAGGCCTAGGGAGAAATGCTGCAGATGCATGTCTTTGTAACGTGGGAGTTAACTGGAGTACCCAGAGGAAATGCACACAAACACAGGGAGGACATGCAGACTCCACACAGACGGCACTCCAGCTGAGAACTGAAGCAGAGAACGTCTTGTTTTGAGGTGACAATGCTACCGGTGCACCACTGGGCTTCGTCCCTTAATCTTTGGCTTGGAATTTACATTTCAGTACTGAGTATCATTTGTAGTTTATATAAGGATTGTAACCAGTTATGTCTTTGACCCCATGTACATTGTGACAGCTTATACACCAAGCATCTCTACATCAGGCACATCCAAACAGCTGTGAGGGACTTCTTATTTAGCCATTCTGTACTGGAGTTCCCTACATGTATAGGCAGATGGTTAGCTATCTGGTGATCTGTTATTTTATGCTGCTGAGAAGTGGTGACACTAGACAGTCTGTACCAATGTGGTATGCTAAGCATTGTCCTATGCATCTGTTTTTGTGGAATAATGACAGTCACCATGGTTGCCATCCCATGTATTTGCTTATTTTTGAACTGCTGACACTTACAGTGGATTGTTGCTACATTATTCTGATGCAGCTGTATATCTAAAATATTTTTCCATCGTGTACCTGTCTCTGCATGATCTAGACCATGCCATTTTCTCTCTTCATTTATATGCATGCTGTATGTTTCCCCTGTCACTTATGCCATATTCTACAACATGCTTCTGTTCGTCTAGTGACTGATTGTGCTGAATAACACTGACGACTGACTGTGCTGAATTATTATTATTATTATTATTATTATTATTATTATTATTATTATTATTAATGTTTTATTATTATTCCATACCTGCAGATAGCTGAGTATGATCACAGTGTGTGATAATGCAAACAAGGGTGAATTATACTGCCTTCAACAGAGGTCACTGAAAAAGGGAACCTATATTATCCTGACTTGCAGTAACCACAGAGTTGGTTATAATGCCTGGGAAGTACAGATGTCATAGAGCACAGGTGTCACTGATCACTTTGCATGTGGGTGTGGGCTCTATCTCCTACAAAAACATGTTTAAAAACATTATTTGTGTGCTATTTTGAACAGTTTGCAGCATTCAAAATGGCATTAGTCCTAGACTCGACACTGGTTTGTTACTCTGCACTGATTTTACTTGTAACAACATTTATGGTTATGGACTGCTTCTCATTAGGGATACTATGCCCTGATGTAGCTATGTGGATGCATAACACTTGGCCTTCGATACTATGGAATGGCAAATTTATTTTAAGAATGTCAATGGGTGTCACCTTTAGGAGGAGTGTGTTGATGTCTTGCATTTACCAGTGATAGATATTGGTATTGTGCAGGTTCACGGTAATTGAAATTTAAGGCCCTATCTTGGGGTTAGTTTTATTTGCACTGCCAAACCATCTTTCTCAGCTATGGTTTCTTCTCATTATATTTCTTACATTTTGCCTTTGGAGAAACTGTCTCTGCATTTCCATAGTTGCACTTAAAGGATGTGCCCATCATTGTGGATGTTTACGAGAAGTGCATACCTATGGTTATACTGGAACTGATGTAGACATGTTTTACTCTAGTCATGTTACCTGCAAGCCTACAGACCTGCATGCTACCTCCCAGCATCAAGTAGTGTGATCTAATTTTAATGTACCATACCTGGTCGGTGAGTATCCAGAACTAGTTCTGCTATTTTTTCTTTTATTATATTCTGCCGTCTTAGCACCATTGAATATACTGGCACTCATCTAGTCTTTTGCTAACTGTTGCCTCCTTACATCTCTCTATTATCTGGTGCTGATATGCATCCATGGCAGTTACTGGCATGTAGGCTTGAGTTTGCTACCAACACTGTCCCTGTTCACAGCAATCCTGGACTATAGTGGGGTGACTTTACACGTTTCCCAATTTCCATGGCAATGCTTATCCTTAGCCATAGCTATGTGGCTGCTATGTATACAATGTATATTCTGTTCAATTTGTCTATTAGGACTGGAAAGTATGGTCATTGATTTGTAGCTTCCATATTCCATCTCATATCTCTTCCGTGAATTCCATGTACCTTGATATGCTATCCTGCCCTAGGAGGATAGATCTGAACCCTGTAGCCATGTGTTACTGATTTCCCTTGGTTAGTCACATGGATTCCTTTTCGGACAGCACAATGTCTTGCACTTCTACTTACCATACCTCATTGTAGCAACATCCTAATATCTTAACTAGGTATGTTCTTTATATTCTAGCTATCATTTACATCTGTTGTTTACATGTATTGTGTTTAATGTTGCAAGACTTTGTACTTCATAAACTGGATTATAGCTACTCATTTAGTTCCTTTTCCTCCCATCACTTCTGAGCTATCTAGAACAACTGTTGTACCAGCTTATGTATATGTAGTGCTTTACTTGCACACAGTTGTTATTTTTCATTGTACTTTGTATTTGTGTCTTAGGTACAGATGTAGTATTGTATTATACTATATTACATACATTACCCTAACCCTTTCCTCCTACATGGAACTGGGCTAGATTATTTTTTTATTGTGTGTGTGTGTGTGTGTGTGTGTGTGTCTGTTGACTTAGACATGAAGCACTTTGTTCCAGCTTTAGGTGATGCAAAAAGATGCTCTCTAGTAGTGCAGTGTTGTACTCTCTTGATGCTGTTTTTCTTCAGTACCAGGACCAGTTCAGATTTCAGTTATGATGAATGACGTAGAGTGTATCAAATCCCAACTATATGCTAATTAGTCAGTGACATAAGATTTATGTAACCAAGAAGAAGATCAGAATCATCTTTAGTTCAAATGTAAAATTTTACTGCTATCATTTAACAAGTCATTTAATTCACTAATGGCAAACACCTACAAATAGCAGCAGCTTTTTTCTCTCCCTTGAAAAGAAGCGTATTTCTATCACATATTTAATGCTCCATTCATTGAGCCAGTCAGTTAATGAACACAAAATGCTTACTTAAAAAAAAAAAATGCAACAGCAGTTAGGTTCATCAGCCAGGTTGAAACAGCAATTGAGAGAAGAAACTATATCTCCAAGTTAAAGTAAATGAATGCAAAAGTATTTTCCCCATGGTACACAAGAAAATAGAACTGACAATAATACATATAAATGCAGTATGCACAGAGTGAAGAATACAGTAAATACATGTTCAGGATAAAAGTACAGTGCAATTATGTAAGGTATAAAATACATAGTCGAATGGAATAAAGAGCAAATATTAGGTGAAATAAAGAAAGAAACTGTATAATACAGCATTCTGCAACAATTGTACTGTTTGGGATAGCCTTAAAAGTCTATGGAAAATATGTGGCTTTGGTCAATAAGTGCTACACCCAGATAAGCATCGTAATGTACAAATGCAGGGTAGAATTATGACCACTGGATTTGCATGATTCGCCCTCTACACTAGCATAGCAGTGTCTTGCAATGCTATCTTAGTAACTGAATCTGGCTTATACTGTTTTACCTTCACATACACACAGACACACACACACACACACACACACACACACACACACACACACACACACACACACACACACACACACACACACACACCTGTGTGTGCACATATTCTAACATATTTCTGTGTTAGACACAAGCAGACCTATAGTCCCTGTGATTTATCAAACAGATAATGTGGTTAGACTGCCTTAAAATAATTGTAGTATTGGACCCCTAATATAAACAGATATTTTCGCAACTTATTTTTGTTTACTCAGAAATTATGCAAAATCCTGGTCTCTATTGATACATTCATTACAGAGATATGTACCCCTCTCATGTAACAGATAAATATTTATTTCTGTGTGTATATAAAAATTACTATGAACTAAATAGTTTTAAATATCTTTACCCCTCCTATACAAAAAAGAGGCCTTTTAGGTAAGTACACTTTAAATAGACATCATTATTAATGATGCATCAATATTCAAATTCCCAAAAAAATAAATCATATGCTACCACATAATATAAAACTGTTTTACTGTTCTCATATTTCAAAGGATTAACTTTGCTAACCTGTAATCTTAACATATGACATATGCCTCCTCAGCATTGTTACTATCATATTGTTTACTAATAAGAAATTAGTCCACCTAGAGCACAAATAGTTAGACCTACTGTATTCACAAAATGTAAAACTTTTAAGGTTATGTGATGAGTGGAGCAGTGGCACAGTGGCTAGCACTGTCACCTCGCAGCATGAGGTTCCCCAAATTGATTCTCAGCTGGGCTGCCTTCTGTGCAGAATCTGCATGTTCTCCCTGTGCCTGCATGGCTTTCCTCCATGTGCTCCAGTTTCCTCCCACATTCCAGAGACATGCAGTAGGTGGATTGGACACTGTAAACTAGCCATAGGTGTGAGTTTGCATGCGAGTACATGGTATGGAAGAATAGCTGTGGCAGGGCTAGCCACCCAGTGGTGTGAACCTTGGCACTAGATGATTGTTGATGCTGAAGTGACACCCTCATCCCACATGTAAAAATAGAAAAAGGTTCTATCCTAGAAACTGGAATCTGCTACCAGTTTTGACAACGATTCTCAGAAAAGACAAGACATATTCTTGTGTTTTTGCCCTTTATGGGTCCCTATATCATTGTATCTGAATAAAACAGGATGACTAGAGCATAGAAATATTATAACTGTTTCTCATGTGAATCAGTACATTTAACTAACTATGAAAGCTCACTGTTTTTTTAACATAGGAAAGACTGAAAAAAAATTAAACTGCAGGATCTGTGAACAGTTATGGCCTTAAAAAGAAGCAAACACACAATGCACTTTACAACTATGCTACTGCATATTATGATTTTAAGGAATCTATTTTTTGTGCAAGGGAGTTTATATTTAAAAACTAAAGGAGGTGATTTCAGATCCTTGTTGAAGTGTTGATTACAAGGGCATTTCAGATTAACTGTCACTGTTTTCCAAGGTCTCAATGATTCTGTGTCCATTAGATGTACTTTAAAGATAAAATTACATGTAACAAGATAATTGTATAGCAAATGTATTATTTTAATATTGATCAGCTATTCCTATTTTGTATTTAAAAGGATTTTTATATTTATATGTTTTTTCAGAAATTAACATTTGATTGTTGGAAATGAACCATCCGACTACTGTGAGAGTTTTAAATATCTACCACTGAGTGTTTGTTTTACACTCTGAAGAACTCTCATGTGATAGTAAAAGACAAAAACCACCTCACTATTCATCTCATTAAACTTCTGCAGTCTAATAGTGGTTATTTTTTTCTGCTGTTTTATCTAGAGTTTTGA
The DNA here is from genome assembly GCF_019279795.1 of Protopterus annectens. Classification (NCBI taxonomy): domain Eukaryota; kingdom Metazoa; phylum Chordata; order Ceratodontiformes; family Protopteridae; genus Protopterus; species Protopterus annectens. The sequence goes on along the minus strand of NC_056737.1, from coordinate 589,476,917 downwards.
GCTTTAATTTTTGTCTTGCAAAGCAATTCCAGGAGCCTGCAGGTCTCTTTTTAAAAGCTAGTGTCCCTCCTTATGTGTCTCACAAGCATCTTTGTAAAATTCTGTGACGTATATACAGACAGATAGATATGTCCTCTCTCTGTATTTATAGTAACCCATTCACATTAGGTTGTTTTCTTTTACTTCTTTTATAGGCTGTATACTCTTTTCAATACATTTTGCCAGCTGCCACACCACCCTTTCTGGCCACCTCACTCTGCTGCAGCTATATACTGCTGTTTGTTTTCTGTCTGCATGTCTTTTTCTTTGTAATCAGGTCTTTACCAATTTTCATGTACTAATTTGTATCTTTAAGCAGCAACATGTTTTCCTGGCTTCTGCTTTGCTCTCTTTTTCTTTCTTTCTCATCTTCTTCCCTTCTTTCTTTATAGGGACATTCACAACTTATTGTCTTGGTTACCATCGAACTGTGAGCATGTGACCTTACTAAGCATTACATTTTTGACTCTCTTGAATCCTTTAAATGTTACCCTCAATGATGGTTCCCTTTTGCAATAAAACATAAATTAGGGTCTTATTTTTAAACCACACTGCCTTACTCACGAGGTAAGTTTATTCTAGTCCTGTGCCTTCACTACTTGGAAGGTTCAAAGGACCATAAGACAATCCTTATAATGGCAGCAGGGTTATGCAGTTTCTTTAGTTCTTCTAGCCATTTCAAGTGCTTCCCATTTTTCATCAGTGCTGCAGTTATTTCAGCTGCCTAGTGACTTGTTGTGCTTATTCACACTTATATGTCTCTTTAAATATCTTCACTCATACTGTGAATAAATTAAAGCTGTGATTATAGTAGGCTGCAGTTGCCCATTGTACTGCAAATGCTGGTGTGTTTCTCATAATCTGCATATTTTATCCACCTTAATTTATGGAAACAATGGAATTTTAGACAGAGGATATAAAAGAGAAACTTAATCAAGACGAAGAGGCTACATAAGTGAACACTTCCAAGGAGCAAAGAAAAAGAGACCTGCAAGCATTTCTCAATAGGGTACTAATTCTCAACTGTTCCCATGGACAAGGACATGCATTCTTTCTCTAAAATACCCATCCTCTCCTTATTGAGCACACTGCTACTACCTTAGTGACATCCTTGCTTACACTTACAGTAGTCTCCTCTGCAGCTTTACAAGATATAGAGATATTAATGGTGAATAATCTAATGCTTCCGTAATCATTTTCTAGTCTAGGTCCTTCTACTCTGTCAACAAATGAACTTAGGAATTATTTCTGTGCTCCTTGACTACACAGTCCTTAGCACAGTCCTTACCAGGGAACAGTCAATATTTATTTATTTGACATTTGTTCAACGGGTTAGTCCAGCTGAGCCAAAGGCCCATTTTCAGTGGAGACCTGAGGAGAAAAGCTCCAGTAAAATATAATACAAAAACTTTCTGAGTGTACTTTTGAGACTAACAATATTATAAAATGGGTGGTCGCATAGAGTAGGATATAACAATGATAGAACTAAGAACATGTAATTACTTAGAGAATTTAGCACATTACATACAGAGTTTTCTGAAGGAGATTGGAGACTGTAAAGTGGTTGCAGGGGAAAGTGTAGTTAAGTAGCATAGAATGGTGGTCTGTAGGATGACGTTGGTGATCAAAAAGAGGAGGAGGAGTGTGAAAGCAGTGCCAAGGTTTAAATGGTGGAAGTTAAAAAAGGGTGATTGTGAAGTGGAGTTTAGGGAAGAGTTAAGACAGGCACTGGGAGGCAGTGGAGAGTTACCGAATAGCTGGGTAACTACAGAACTAGTAAGGGCGACAGCTAGAAAGGTGCTTGGTGTGACATCTGGACAGAGGAAGGAGGACAAGGAGACCTGGTGGTGGAATGAGGGAGTACAGGAGAGTATACAGAGGAAGAGGCTGGCGAAGAAGAAGTGGGATTGTCAAAGAGATGAAGAAAGTAGACATGAGTATAAGGAGATGAGTCTCATGGCAAAGAGAGAGGTGGCGAAAGCTAAGGATAAGGCGTATGGAGAGTTGTATGAGAGATTGGACACTAAAGAGGGAGAAAAGGACCTGTACTGATTGGCTAGACAGAGGGACAAAGCTGGGAAAGATGTGCAGCAAGTAAGGGTGATAAAGGATAGTGAGGGAAAGGTACTCACAAGAGAGGAGAGTGTGTTGAGTAGATGAAAAGAGTATTTTGAGAGGCTGATGAATAAAGAGAATGAGAGAGAGAAGGTTGGATGATGTGGGGATAGTGAATCAGGAAGTGAAACAGATTAGCAAGGAGGAAGTAAGGACAGCTATGAAGAGGATGAAGCATGGAAAGGCTGTTGGCCCAGATGACATCCCAATGGAAGCATGGAGGTGCTTAGGAGACATGGCAGTGGAATTTTTAACTAGATTGTTTAATGAAATTTTGGAAAGTCAGAGGATGCCTGAGGAGTGGAGAAAAAGTGTTTTGGTACCTATCTTTAAGAATAAGGGTGATGTGCAGAGCTGCAGTAACTACAGAGGGATAAAACTGATCAGTCACAGCTTGAAGTTATGGGAGAGAGTAGTAGAAGCTAGGTTAAGAAGGGAGATGATGATTAAGTGATCGGCAGTATGGTTTCATGCCAGGAAAGAGCACTACAGATGCAATGTTTACTCTGAGAGTGTTATTGGAGAAATACAGAGAAGGTCAGAAGGAGTTGCATTGTGTCTTTGTAGACTTGGAGAAAGCATATGACAGGGTGCCTAGAGAAGAGTTGCGGTATTGTATGAGGAAGTCAGGAGTGGCAGAGAAGTATGTAAGAGTGGTACAGGATATGTACGAGGTTAGTGTGATAGTGGTGAGGACTGCAGTGGGAGTGACAGATCCATTTAAGGTGGAGGTGGGATTACATCAAGGATCAGCTCTGAGTCCTTTCTTATTTGCAGTGGTGATGGACAGGTTGACAGATGAGATCAGACAGGAGACCCCGTGGACTATGATGTTTACAGATGACATTGTGATCTGTAGTGAGAGTAGGAATCAGGTTGAGGAGACTCTGGGGAGGTGGAGATATGCTCTAGAGAGCAGAGGAATGAAGGTCAGCAGGGCTAAGACAGAATATATGTGTGTAAATGAGAGGGAGGGTAGAGGAATGGTGAGGATGCAGGGAGTAGAGTTGGTAAAGGTGAACGAGTTTAAGTACTTGGGATCAACAGTTCAGAGTAATGGTGAATGTGGAAGAGAGGTGAAGAAGAGAGTACAGGCAGGGTGGAATGGGTGGAGAAGAGTGTCAGGAGTGATTTGTGACAGGCGGGTACCAGTAAGAGTGAAAGGGAAGGTCTACAAGACAGTAGTGAGACCAGCTATGTTATATGGGTTGGAGACAGTGGCATTGACAGAAAGGCAGGAGTAAGAGCTGGATGGGGCAGAGTTAAAGATGTTAAGATTTGCACTCGGTGTGACTAGGATGGATAGGATTAGGAATCAGTATATTAGAGGTCAGCTCATGTTGGACAGTTTGGAGACAAAGCAAGAGAGACGAGATTGCGTTGGTTTGGACATGTGCTGAGGAGGGATGATGGGTATATTGGGAAAAAGATGCTAAGGATGGAGCTGCCAGGTAAGAGGAAAAGAGGAAGGCCTAAGATAAGGTTTATGGATGTGGTGAGAGAGGACATGCAGGCGGTTACTGTGACAGAGCAAGATGCAGAGGATAGGAATAAATGGAAAGAGACGATCTGCTGTGGCGACCCCTAACGGGAAAAGCCGAAAGATGATGATGATGATGACATACAGAGTTTAGCACATTGATTGAACTAAAAAGCAGAATACAAATAATATAGTTTTGGAAGCTATAATAAGTGAAGAGAGACTTAAGTGGATACTGAACTCAAGGAACATGTGTTTTTGCAGAACACTGTTTGTCCATCTGACAACAGCAACAGCTTTATTTCCAAGGCCGCTTTCAGTGAACATGGGGTGTTGCATTTTCTACACTGTTGTGTGATTTTTGAGTAAGTGGAAGTGTGAGGTACAGGGGGCTTGCTCCCACAAAAGGCATTGATGCATTGTTTACTGCAAGTAGCTTCCAGCAATTTTTTCACTGTTTTGTCCAGCAGACAAAAAAGCAGTTGATAAATTATTCTGACTCACCTAACTCAGGCCAGCTTAACTCCAAGCTTAGAATGCCAATGTATGAATTGCTACAGGCAGCTGCAAAGATTTTAGAGGGGAGAAGAAAGAAACTATTACCTTCACCTTTTTTGTTTAGTCAGAATAAATATTTTTATATGAGACTGCTAGAGTCTCATTTCCATCAAAAATTAGATAGGAACATTTCTTCCATTTAAGCTTAAGTAGCTCTACTAGAACATATCTGTCTTTTGGATACTTTAACTTATACAGGAAAATAATTTAAACAGCTGTAGGCAATCCCTCTTTATCTGGAAACAGATGAGTGGTTTGAAGAGTCTTCCTGATTTAAAGCAGATTGTGCCTTAGCTTTGATATACTTCTACGGGTATTTTAGAAGCTAATAATCAGACTCCTGATGAGCTGTCTGCTGCTTCTGAGAAAGATGACCGGTTGTATAAAACACCTTCACATAGACAGGATCTTCATAATACACATATGACTAAGCCTGATACTGTTTATCTACTTCTGATACTAGTGAAAAAACTAAGCCTTTATGAACGTTACCCTTAGTTAATTAAAGTTACGAGATAACTGGGAAAATCTACTCACAGACATGTAATTACACGATATGCATAATTCCCTATAAGAATGTTGTTTTTTTAACAAGTGGTAAAAGTTGCATTCTATTCCCAACAGCAGTGTGGCTAACATACTAGATGAATTGATGGCTGCCATAGATAAGGCTGGAGTTTGTGAACTAACATGTGCTTATGATGTTGTTGGTGCTATTTCAAGACCTGTCATGTTTGAAGTGGTATTAAGAAGACTTGCATAGCCAGGGGCTGATTATTACAAAGATATAGAAAAGATTATTACATACTGATATAACACAAGAATACGTATTTGGTAAACTAGCCACTAACATCATTTTTGACCTGGAACACAAAGATAAGATGAGGTCTTGTTTTACATTTAAGGGCTTGTTAGGATATCTTACTCCTAAATACCAGAAAATATATACCCCAACTAAGATACCATTGTACAAGAAGGAACTTTCTTATAACACCTTTTGACAACAAATGCACTTCAGAGAAAAACAGCATCACCACAATTCAGCTTCAAATTAAGAAAGAGGAAACCAGAGAACCCCCAAGTGACTCTTATCCTTCTGCCTTATACTAGTTCCCTTAGGGGTAAAGTTCAGACTTATCTTTGCAAAATTCACACTACTACAGATTGTTGGGTGCTTGGTCAATTTATTACGGTTATTCTGGAGAATTCAATCAGTAACCACAAATGCAACTTATTCCACAAATACCTCTTTATTGAGTACAGCAAACTTTACAAATGATGCATCCTTTACTGATAAATTAAAGTGCAAAAATTTTTAAATGCATTAAAGACCCGTGGGCTTGGAAACCACTGGTTTACTTCTTAGAAAGGAAAACATATCAGACTAGTGATCGGTCTATCAAGCTAAACACTTTTGTGAATATTAAATCTTTCGGAATGGTAAGTCTGAAAAAACTGTAATTCCTTAAAAGGACTAGAGTTATTACATTGTGATGCTGTGCATAAAAGGTGCTTATCTTTGTATCCCAGTAAAACATTCTTGCACCAAATGTATTACATTTTAAATAACTCAGTATCATTTTCGGTTTCCAAGTCTGCCATCTGGGCTATCCATGGCATCTCAGCTTATTTAACAAGTATTTGTTTGCAGCATAGCTTTCAACCAATCAAGGACAAATCTCAACAGAATCAGGACAAATCCAGTAGTGATCAAGGGCACTTTTAAAATATTAGTATTATTAACCTGCGACATTAGCAGAATAAGAGGGTGTGAATTAATATACATTTTCTGAATAAACAAGTCTATAACTCTAATTACTGCCATTATTTAAGTTTAATTCACCATCTTTTCTCTAAAAGTCATAATTTTAGGAGGGATTAAGAGGGGCAGAGCTAAAATTTGAGTCAAAATCACGGATATCACTGAAAATCAAGGACAGTTGAGAGTTATGCTCTGCAGTGTTTACTCACCTATGAAAGCAAGCATTTCCCTTTTGCTCACCTAAGAAACAAAATATTATCATCTGCCCCATATGGATGACTTTTTAATAGTTGCAAAGGCAAGGGAACTATTAATTCATTTCATACATCAAGCAGTTTCAATCCTCCAGTCTTTGAGAATAACAATAAATCACAAGAAGTCTGTTACAACTCCTTCCATGTATGTAACCTTTCCAGAGGCAGTTGTAGACTCATATTTTAGGAAAGATTTTCCCTACAAATGAAGAACAACAAGAGATTCAGACACTACTGGCAGACTTTGCTCAGCAGCAGCAAATTCCAGCCTGACAGTTTCTGACAGCCATAGACTACATCTCTTCCTGTAACCATCCTGTACCTCAAAGTACACTCTGTCTGGGAAGAAAACAGACTAACATCTCAACAGTTCATGAAACTGAGGACAGCTCATGGAGTTCCATGAAGTAATGTGTCTTTTTCAGTCACTCCTAATCAAGTATACATTAATTGAGATTAATGCATAGTTTAACTAAGGAAAATGATGAGATATATCTTATTGAGTGGCTAGTTGAGCTCTTGTTAGATTTGCTGAGCAAAAAAATCTATACTTGTTGGGAAAAATTATTTTATATTCAACTTTTTAAACATTTGCAACTAAGCACATGGCTCTAGATGTGGTTGAAAAAGGAAAGGTTGGAGGAAATTCTGAAGTTAAAGATTCATTGTTCATGGAGATATGATTTAATGTGACCTTGCTGGACCTCAGGAACATTTCATGAGAAACAGAAGACTATGTGAAGAAATGAAATGACATGACACAGCTGGACCTGATGTCAATAAACTTTGTGAGCCATCTGACATCATTCTGGCTTTGCAGGACATCAAATAAATGAAAAATCTTTTTTAGATATGGACACTAAATTGTTATCAGTCAGTCAGTCATAAATTGATCACTTTAGAGACCAAAGCACAAAAAAGAAATGTGAGAGTGAATAGGATACTTACTGGAGGAGAGGGACGTAACTGCGTGACATATATGCAAGAGAAAATGGCAATATGGGATTATTTTTCAGTGACAACTATTTGTATTAAAAAGGTCTGTTTACTTCCTCAATCAGTCTCAAAAAAGTCCATGGAGAAGCCGAAATATTGTCAGAATATTTCAGGAATGTTTTTTGCCTGTGATCAAATTGGATAATACCAAACATTCTACAGTCCATGCCTTCACTAAATATGTTAGATGAAATGTCCTGGGGCTGGACAGGCTTTTGCATAACTTGCAACATAGGTCCTATGTTGGTCTCCCTCCTCTTTTTTGCTTTAAGAAGTGAAGAAACTGCATCACAGCACTCACCTTACGGGACAGCCTTATTTATCTACCAAACATCCATGGAACACATATAAGCCTACATAGAGAATATGATACTGTTGTAATAAATTCTGACTGGGAATGAAGACAGGGTCAGTCATATAAAACATTGATGTTATTATTTACTACCCAGAGATCTGCTGTTATGCTATCACACTCACAACTGTACTTTATTTATTTCTTTATCTGGAATGCTCTTTTTTCATATTTTCTCTGTTTATCCTTCACATTCTGTTGGTTGTTCAAGTCAGATTAGAGACTTTTCTTTCAAGAAATCATCTTACCTTTGTTATAATTCCCATCTTTACTCTAGTCTACCAATCATGCTTTATGCCTCTCTTTCTAATTTCCTTTGTACCTTCTAACCTCATAAACATGTAAGCCACATATACCCCAGACAATTTAACTCCTTCTTATGTTCTTGTGATTTCACCTGTTTATATGTACCAGTCTAATTTTGTACTTTTGCTGTTTGTTGCACTGCAGTGCAAAGCACCTTCCTTCTTTTTGAGAATGACTTCTGCTTTTGTAATATTTCTATTATATGGCTACATTTTAGACATGTACTCTGCACTGATCCCAAGTTATTATACATAGCACAGTTATTGTACTTCATACAGTCCTTTAGCCTAAGCATTTGTAACCAAAAAAAGATGTAGTTCAGTCAGGATCTTTACTTCACCAGAATTTCAATTTCTAATTGCTTGCCTGATTAAAGTAAACATTAAGAATTCATGCTGTGGATGCTCATTTTATAATATGATAATTACATAGTCTGCTAGAGTCAAGCCAAGCATGTCTGATTAGAGTTTGAGTCATATAATATGCATTATTGTTACATGATAAAATGTTTTTTATAGCTATTTCATTAAGCATTGATCAATGTTTGCCTGGTGTAGAAAACTATCAGAATGCTATTATAATAAAGAAAGGCCTTGTAACCATGTAATGTAGCTACTAATTATGTGTTTTTAATTCTTTACTAGTTTTGCTAAGATTACATTAAGCAACAATCTTTGACAGGTAAAATCTATTTATAGCAAATGGCATACCAGTGAAAATTCCAATAAAGGTTGAGAATCATAAATTTCAGTGAGATTTGCAACCATTTAAAACACAGGGAGCTGTTTCATAATTCCCCTTTAACTGCTTCTCTATGGTAAGTCTTTGCTTCCTGACTAAACATTGCCACAGTTCTTTATGCTGTCTCATTAATATTCATCTCCCTTCTAGAATTCATTATATTGCTTATATGAAGCCATATTCACAGTAGTAGAGCAAACTGAAGTTTGCATTCTCCAGTAATGGCAAAGCTGCAGAAACTATTAATGACAGGTAATAACTGCAGCTGCCTTAATGCCCAGTGACAGCAGTTCATGTCAAGCTGTTAAAGAGATGTAGGGACACAGGGTTTGCAGACAGCATCCTTCTGAAACCCATCTGCCTGAGCATCCAATTTCACAGTGTAAATAGCTTATAATGAACATATGTGCAGAGCTGACAAATGAGAAAAATCCAACTGACGAAAACCACAAGATACACTGAAAGTATTTTACTGGAAAATAATCCTTTAAAGTGTACAGGGTGCTGCACTAATAAAAGCATGTAAAGAAGATTACAGAACTGGTAGGAAATAGAATAAATTTCCATGCCTGTGAGGTTTGTTAGTTTATGTCTTTAACAGATCGTCTTGGTCATATTTAAGAGGTGTAGAAGAATTTTCATAATTTCTTTGCAGTTTTTAAAGCAAAATATTTTTCTCAGAAAAGGCATAATATACCTGGAACATGTGTGCACATTTGCTTACACACACACGCACACACACACACACACACACACACACACACACACACACACACACACACACACACACACACACACACACACACACACGCACACACAAATACACATAGACACATACACATGCATGCACAAGCACACACACACATATACACACACACACACACACACACACACACACACACACACACACACACACACACACACACACACACACAGTTTCTTGTTTGCTACTGTTCTAATGCCACTATTCATTGAGTTTATTACATGGAATAATCATTTTAATAAGGCCAGGAAACTATACTTTAAGGGGAGTGTAATCAATCATATATTCCTATACACAACAACTGTAATTTCCTTGTAGTTGCTTTACAATGTATTATTCTTTATAGTATGTAGATTTTCCTAATTTTAATATTTTTTTAACAATGGGAAAAAGGAAGAAAAGAAGCCAAAATTTTAATTGCTACAGAAATTGCTCCTATTTAACTTTACTATTTTATTTTCCATTTCTATGTATAGTTAGTGTAAAAGTTATTTATTTATTTATTATTTATTTATAGTTAGTGTAAAAGTTATTAATTCTTTATTATTTATTAGTTATTAGTTATTTATTGTTTAAGACAATTGTCTTATTAATATGAAGCAGAGGTGCTTACTTTTTTGGAGTGATGCTCATTTCTGTCACCCTTCTTCATCTTACACATGTTGTGGTGTCTGGAACATGTTGGCTTAGTTTGCAGTATTGCAACACTGTGCTACTTTGAAGACAGTGCATCTTAATGAGATGTGTGCCATAAGCAAGATACAACAGCAAGTCTGTGGTCTGTCTGGTATTGTCATATACAAAGCATAACCCATAAATTATAGAGCTATTTAACAGAAAAGCTATTTTAAAGATTGCTCAGACCAAACCGCATTTCTATGACTGCAGTAGCTGTTCGACCTCCCCTTGCATGCTCCCCATTGTTATTGCATACCATGCTAGTCATTTACGAGATACAAACAGCATCTGGGATGGCATAATGCTATAAGTTAGTTTTTCTGAGTGGTTCTTAAACTTGCTGCAGATACCCTCTCATACATCTTTATGTCAAAGCAGGCAAATGATTCTTTAATATTCTTTATTTTAGATGAGCTATTGTTTTCATAATTTTCATGTTTGAAAACTGACCTATTATATCTAACTTGTGTGCTTGGTTAATTGTATTCTTTGACTATTTATTCTCTATTGCTAATTGTTGGAACACTTCAAAGACAAGGGATAAACACAGGTCAGGATTATAATATTTTCTCCAGTTCAGATAAACTGCTAGACACAGCAGTGCTGCTACTGAGATGATTTGATCCCTTTGGATGCAATAATCCATGTTATCTGCATTACAAATGGCATTACTTTACATATATTCCCATAACACTTTATAAGACTTTGCAGAGCACTATTCTGGATGACTGCATTACCATTCCTGTCTCAGTGTTGGCAAAGATTGATTGTAAAACCTATTTGGATTATGGATCAAGCCCATTTCTATTATCACCTTTATTTTCCCTGTCAGCATCCCATCCCCACCAGTGTTACAATGGATGCAAAGCGCAAGCAGTCTTTCATCTGTTGTTTTAAATATTTACAGATTTTCCTCAAGGCAGTTGCAAGTTCATTGTATTTGTGTCAAAAGAGATTAACTTCTGTACCTCTGTGGTTTGCTTACTGATACTTAGAGCAGTATGGACTCAGCATGCCCCTACTGTGGTGTTAGATAAATGCACTGAACCAGTTCCTCACTCAGATTAACTTAAATACTCAATAGCAGTAAAAGCAGGTGAATCACTGCATGTGCCCAATCCTTCAGGCTTTCATGGACTCTTTGAGACATACAAAAATGCTAATAAAACAGAAATTTACAACTACACATGACTCTGTAAGACTGTTACTGCATTGGTTTTAGCCTAATTCTACCTTTACTTTACAAAAAATGCAAAAACAAAAAATAGTGTTTGCAAAGCAAGGCATTTACAAGATTTTATTTTAAAGAGCATTGCATATTTTAATGTCTGTACACTTAGTAGAAAATTGCATTTATGTTTTTTTATAATAGTGATAGAGACTATACATGGTATTGCACATTTAAATCATCAGACAAAGGCCATCTACTTATAACTTATTCTCGTGCAAGTTACATGGATGATGATGCCACATTTAAATATGTAATAAAGATCAAACTGATGCATAATGACATGATATTTAAACTGGCCTACACAATGCTGGGCTTAAATAGAGCATGACAAAATTTAGAGGTCAGTGCATCAAAAATACACACACACACACACACACACACACACACACACACACACACATGTGTGTGTGTGTGTGTGTGTGTGTGTGTGTGTGTGTGTGTGTGTGTGTGTAATCTGTATCTATCTATCTATATTTATTTGCATTCTCTCTCTCTCTCTCTGTATATATATATATATATATATATATATATATATATATATATATATATATACATATAGTTTAATAAGCATGGTTGAAGCAGATAATATTGAAATTGCAACCCTATGATGAGAATTACATAAGTTGAGAATGCCAAAGACAGGAAGGATGACAAATATAAAACACAGAATTTCCCTACTTGCACAGACCCAAGACTGGATACTAACTTGGGTCCTGAAGGTGAGGCAAGTCTGAGAGTTCGGTTATGTGGTCTTTCACAGTCTCAGCTTGTGATATTCTCCTCACAGGATTGTGGATTTTGATATTTTCTAGTTTGACTATGCTATAGCTATATATATATATATATATATATATATATATATATATATATATATATATATATATATGATACAGACACACACATTAACAAAAGCACTAAAAACAAACATTTCAACAGCTTTTGAGTGTTTTTTTTTTAGATTGTTCCTGCTGGAACCATGATTTGTACCCTCTGCAGTAATGTACTTTTCTTCTAGGTCTTTTCCAGTCAACTATGGCTGCTATAGCAATATGGTATAGTGTGCTAAACAAATCCCCCACTGACAGGTACCTTAATTGCTTAATTTGTTGTGGTGTCATGTATGACAATCTTTCTCGTCCATGCTGCCTAGAGTTTAATAATTTGACTAAAAGAAGACAGTGCAAGGCTCTAGAAAGTTGTTTATTGTCAAAGAAGGTTCCAGACCACCTGATAACTCTTCAGTGATGTTGTGCCCTCACCTTTAGGTGCACTACCTGCAAAGCTCCTGGTCTCCATCAGAGGTCACACAGGCAAGGGTTTCCCTTAGACCATCTGTCCACAAGATAGGAGAGGTAGCCAGTAGACATTTCTTCCTATTCCCCAGGTGACCCTAATGATGAACTTACCTAATCCCAAACATGGGGCAGCAGAATGAATCAGTTCTGGAAAAACAATTTGTTAAAAATATTTCACATCTCCAGTACTTGATAACACCAAGTTTTACAGGAAAGCTTAAAACTTTGAAGAAGTTCAGGAAAAAAATCTTTGCAGTAGTAATGATTTCCAAATATCACAGTAAAATCCTGATATTTTTCCTTGCATTTCAGTATTAAATGTCATTTTTGTATTTATTCATTTATTGCTACAGTGCAGAAGAATGCATCTAAACTGTTATACCTTGATAACCTTAGCTGCTTCACTCAGTATCATCAGCGCAGACATTCATCCTGTTGTCAACTTTCCAATGAAGACTTGCAAGCTATTGATACATACTTTCTTTTGTGTACATGCTTATTATTTTTAATAATATTTACAAACAACATCTAATACACTGTAGCAGCTGGATGTCAGATATGTGCCTACTTTGTTCATCTTCATGACAGCTCACAGCATGAAGAAGGTACAAGACAGTGAGGCATCCTATCTGCAAAGCAACAAACAGGGGGCATGCTGTTTAAAAATGATTTTTTTTTTCTTTCTGTTGAGAGGCCACATACAGAAACCTAGTCTTCTTCATCTTTCGGCTGCTCCTGTCAGGGGTCGCCACAGCAGATCAACTGTTTCCATTTCTTCCTGTCCTCGTACATGTGCATTTTTCACTCTTCTATTAAAAATGTACACATGATCCTAGAAGTTACAGACCACAGTGTTACTCTTCCCTTGGGGACTTACCAAATCTCAGGACACAACTAAATTGGCTAGTTTGATAAGTATTTTAGGGCACAAGGATTTTAACTGTGAGATCATGTTGTTGAAGCTGACCAGACCCAGTCCTGTAAAAGTGTGGAAGAAGTGTGTGTATGTTTGTGTGTGTGTGTGTGTGTGTGTGTGTGTGTGTGTGTGTATATATATATATATATATATATATATATATATATATATATATATGTATAAATATACATATCTATATGGGTTTACTTGAGTAGACAGAAAAGCCACTTAAATGAATTCCATTTAATCGAGACGACAACTCCGAACACTGAATTTAATGAAAGTTCACATCACTGAAAATTTAATCCAGGTAAGGAACCACTTGGCCAGCAGTACAAAACAAATACACCGAAGCATGTCAAACCCACCCAAGTGGAGGGCTTCACCCCCCACACTCACCAAAATCAAATAGGTACTTATCATAAGAACATTTAAAGTTTGTATCTGTTAAACATAATCCCTCGAATTTACTATTCCTCCTTAAGCTAGTCCTGCACGGATGCGGCCGTTTAGGAGCAGGACGGCAGTGAGCCATGCATAGTAATGAGGTGTGCTGCCTGAGCTCCTAATCTTACACGGAGCATGTAAGAGTGCAGGGGGCGTGTCTGAGAGCAGAGCTCTCAGAATATACATGCCCCAACAATGAAGAACAGCAGAAATGGGTAAGAAATGAGTGAGACCGCTCATAGGTGTCCGCATATCCCCACCAATAGTCCCCCTTGTGTACATCAGCAAAAGTATACAAAAATACAATGTACAAACCTGTTTTTTTTTTTTTAAATCTTATTAAAGCTAACTGTAGGTGCGCGGGTTAGTGCCCATCGCTTAGCTACAATTAATGCAGCTTAAATGGCTGAAGAGGATAAAAAGGAAGATATATGCAAATGAAGCAGCATAACAATAGTGTAGTGGGCAGAACATTCACGTTACAAGCAGGCATTCCTGGTTCGAGTCCCACTGCAGCACATTCCATTTTCCATGGCAAAGCATGTTATGACTAATATTTATGTTGCATAACCCACTAAATAACATATTTATGAACTGGAGTACTGCAGTAAATGCACATGTGAGGTGTCAGTTTCATAACGAATAAAGCACTAGTAAGCAGATATAAGCACCAATAAGCAGTAGTAAGCATATTTAAACACTAGTAAGCGGGTTTAAGCCCGTTTGCATGGGGGTAAGCAATGCGCACACAGGCTAAGCAATTCTGAAGCTAACTCTCTGTAAGCATATGTAATCGGAGGTTAGCTTTGCTTACCCTCATGCAAACCCACGCAAACTCATTTACAAATGCTCAAAAGTGACTTAATCATTCTCTATCCAATGGCACTTGTTCGGCGCATCAACAAAATAAACAGCCATGCAAGTCTTGAACCCAGGACCCTATACACACACCATAGTCACAGTAGTTAACCACAAAGCCATCACAGAAGTACAGAAGAATGAGGTATCAGTAAACAAGTCTTCACCATAGTAAAATCAAACAACTGAACCTGTGAAAGGAATCAGTATACAAACATATGTGCCTTAACCCACTACATAACATAAATATGTGAACTGGAGTACGGCAGTAAGCCCAGACGCTAGGTGTAATTGTAACAGAGTGTTGAAGTCCCCAATAAAACACAAGGACCCCATACAGTGTACGTACACATGAATCATGGATACGAGGCATACATATAAAGTGTAATGAATAATAAATCAATGCCAAAAAGGAATTATAATGCAACGTGTAATGTAAGCAATGCTAAGCATTGCACAGGCCAGCTTAGGAGGTGTAAGCAATGTGTAGGCTAGGTAACTCAGTGTGCCCAGAGGTATACCCCTTTAAACAAGGCCAACCCTAGGTAAGCAGGTTTGCCCATAGCCTAGCCTTTTCAAAACTGGCCAGTCATGGAAAAGTGCAGGAAATTGGCCCTACTTAAACCCAAGAGGTGGGAATACATCTCATAACTGGTTATAGCTTCCCCTTGCAGGCAATATTTCAGGAAGGGGAGAAGGTGTGCACTTTTGGGTGCAGAGCTGGTGCATCCAGGAGTCCAGAGTCATGGCAGGACCCCTTGTCAAAGACCATGATCAGAGACTGCTGCAGGGCCAGTACCAGGGCTCCCAGTATAAGGCAGAGGCCTGGGACCATCTCACCCATGACCTCACCAGTGCCACTGGCATACCCCAAACTGGTGAGCAGTTCAGGCATCAGTATGCTGACCTGAAGCACCATAAGGGGGACTTCTTGGAGCAGTGGATCCAAGAGGCTAGAGTGGCAGGGGATGTTCCAGTTGTGTGTAAGTATCACCTCACTATGTGTATAATAATTTCCAGCTCATGTATATCATGGATAGGTATGGCTAAATATTCCTCTTATGTCCCCGACAGCTGCAATGGAGTGGGCAGTGAACCAGAAGACCCACGTCAGTCACCTGGTGAGGTTGCGATGCGAGGCAGGTCAGTAATACTCATGCATTTACTGTCATAGGAAATAAAACTAAAAGTAGTAGTAAATTAATTGCCTGTATAAAACCTGTATTGTTTAAGGCAAGTACTACATACACCAGATAATATGGCAGGAAGAGTCTCATATAGTTTGTACGTAAATAAAAGCATAATAACCTGACAATAAAGGTCTTACTACTGGACTGCATGTGTATACCCTGGTATCATATGGTAATGTAGATTTGCAATCATGTAATGGTACTGCTGTATTAAGCACTGTTACCCACGCTGTGCACCATAAATTGAATGTGTAGGAATGCCTGTATATGACTGGTGTAATCCCCAGAGGCCATTTAGTTCAACTGAGAGACACAAAGACAGAAAACAGGGAAAATGCAGACTACAAAACCTGAATAGCACATGCAAATGAGATGTGAACTGTTGGTTTTTTAGCACACACAGCCATGGTTCGAATCCTGCTAGTGGTAGTACTCTGCATACAGAATCATACCCCACAACTGTACAGATATGTCCAGAATGTCCAGTAAAGTGGCCCATATCTGTTGCCTATCAACCTGTCCCCCCTGGGAAATCAGTGGGATGATTCCAGACGTATAGGCAGCAAACAGGAAATACAACTGATTGACACACATCTATGAGAACAAAGCTGGCACACTAGCAACTCCCCAAACCCTTATGAGACTAAGAAGCCACATATGTCCCATTTACACCCCAACTTGTCAAGCTGTGGCCAGAGTGTGTGCAGTAACAGAGTGAGATGTATGTGCATAATAGTAATGTGGAATCTGGTACTGTGTATGGGAACATTCAGATAGTGCAAATAAACATTTCTCCCACAGGTCTACCAGATACCAACACTGTGCTCAGAAATAAAAGAATGATACCCTGTACTGGTACTGTTTACATTGGTATTGTATGGCATTGTGGCTGATGCAGTTGCTCTGAATAATGAGGTATTACACATCATTGTCACTCACACTGTCCTACAAAATATAACTGTCTAGGAAATCTGTATAAGGGTGTTGTAATACAAAGTCAGAATCTAAAAGCACAGGGGATTAATAAGACAGAAAGCAGATAGGAGATAAACAGCAATATCTATATAGCAGACACAACTGTGATGGACAGTGTTTAAGTTGTAGCAGACACAGCCATGGTCTGAATCCTGGGAGTGGAAGTAGGCTGAATACAGAATCATACCCCATGACTGTACAGATGAGGCCAGAATGTCCAGTATATGGGCCCATATCTGCTGCCTGTCCCCCTGGTAAGTCTGTGGGATGATCCCAGATGTTTAGCCAGCAAACAAGGAATACAAGTGATTGTCAAACATCTATGAGAACAAACCTGTCACCGTAGCAACCCTCAAAACTGTTAGGAGAGTAATAAGCCAAGTATGTTCTATCTACACCTTCATGTTGTCAAGCTATGATAAGAGTGTGTACAGTAACAGAGTGAGATGTATGTGCATAATACTAATGTGTAATCTGGAAATGTGTGTGCAACAGTCAGGTAGTGCTAACAAACATTGCTACCACAGGTACGTCAGATACAAACACTGTGCTGAGAAATGAAAACCATAATAACCTGTACTGGTACTGTTCACTCTGGTATTGTAGGGAATTGTGAGCGTTGCAGTTTCTCTGAATAATAAAGTATCACTGATCACTGTCACCCACACTGTGCTACATAATATAACTGTGTAGGAAAGCATGTATATGTGTGTGTGTCAGGTCACTAAAGGTTGAGTGCAATATTCTAGATATGTCTTGGCACACCTGCATGTGGTCAACACATGGCCAGAGTCTGTGCAGAAAGTGTTACATAGCTATGTGTACACACATCAACCCAGAATCTGGGAGTATGTGGAGAAACAGTTAGTTAGTGCTAACAAACATTCTCTCCACAGGTATACCAGGTAAAAGGTGTATACTGCAGGTAAAACCAGTTCATGTATAATGATGATGACAGACATATCACTGTCCAAACTAAGGCTATAGGGTAGTGTAGTAAGACTTGTAAGGTACAGATAACAGCACTGACTAGGAAAGTAATGTGGACTACAGGAATATACTAGTTGTTAATTGACACCCCCCACCATATCTCCAACAATAATCAACATACCCATCCCAACTGGTATGTAATGACACGTATGTTCTGATAATGTCCATTTGATTGATAAATATTTTTTTTTTTTTCAAAAAATTTTTTATTAATTATATGAATAGCAAGACAATTAAAAGATTATACATAACAAGAAGGCATAAATGAACATATAACAATTCATCTAGTGATAACAGCCTTCATGAGATTTTGATAAGTTATTTAGAAATAAAACATACACCATATGTACACTATATACAAGTTAGGCAACCTGAGAGAAAAAAAAAATATTTAACATTAACTATTTAATATGTTTAGAACCTTTTCTAACACAACCTTTCTAATAGCTTTTTTTGGACTTCCACCTAAGTATCTTTGAGCATCAATACATTTAAAAGCCATTTTCTGGAAAGTAACCCATTTTAATTTAGAACGATCAATCCAATTTTGTATTATATAAAGTTTTAGTAATGAGCAAATAAAAATGATAACATGAATATCAACTTTTGAAAGATGAATCAATGGAATATGTAGAATAGCAAATTCCCATGTCAACGTGGATTTTTGATATCCCATTTTCTGCAGTCTGACTTTCAAAGATGTCCACAATCTGTGAGAAAAATGACAATACCATAGAATATGAAGGAGGTCTGCTTGGGGATGAGAACAGTATGAACACAAAGGGGACTTATTTGGGTTAAATTTGTTTAATTTGATTGGGGTAAAGTAGGCATCATTATTAATCATTAATTGTGTGTATGCTAATTTTTAAAGGGATAAATTCCTTAGTGTGTCTAATAGCCAGGACTTTCTGAGATTCTGACAATTGGGAATTATAATTCAACCAAACATTAGATAAAAGACAGTTGTGGTCCATCATTAAAGAATTAATTAATTTATATGAGTTTGAGAGCATTTTATCAGATGATGAAAGTATTTTGATAATTGTGTTAAGGTTTTTCAATTGTGAGTCTATGGGGACCAGAGATACAAATTTGTTTTAATTATTGCTCTTAGTTGTGTAAGAATTGGTGAGTAATTCCAGTTTACTTTCAATAACTTACGCCAGTCAGATAAAGGCAAGTCAAGATATTTCAAAACATCTCCTACTTTTAGATTTTTAATTAAAGGATAGTTTAAGTTCAAAAGTTTATTGTCCAATAATATATTTGGGTTTAGATGAATTGGCTGAACATGGTGCGAGATCTTTTCTAGTTTACACATTTTGAGTAAGGTTTGGAAATCTCTAATCTTTTGTTTAAATACTGTAGATATATTTTTAATAAATAAACTATCCAGAGAGATAAAGGGAATAGCTTCAGGATTTAAATTATTAGAAATGACATAATTATACCATAATTTTATCCATAAAGGGTGATTTGGATAAGAAGTGTTATTGAATTTAGAGATAGTAAGAAGTTTATTGGATGAGACAATCAAATAATAGAGATAAAGATTAGGTAAACCCAAACCTCCCTTGTCCTTGATTGATAAATATTTTAATTGTTCCCATGAATGTGCTATATTGAATTATTCCAACACTGGTGGCATGGTTTCATCAATGTACCTGCATGATGTTCTTATTACCACTGTGGTCCCATATATGCATGTGTTCTGTTTGCTATGCAACTGTTCCGTATCACATGTCTGGGTTAATGGGAATATCTATGCATGCTGTTATACCTAACCCTGGAATGTGTTGACTATTACTCACCTAAATATGATGATGAAATCTAAACACTATAGCATGTTTGGGAAGGCCGGTCCCAGCGGACCCACCTGTCCCACCTCAGCTGGCCGTGGCACCGGGCACCAGCATGTCTGGGGCCCAACCTGGGACCTTCCTGCCCATTTGTCCTGCACCAGTTTTGGGTGGAACTGCCTCACGGGATGGGGCTCACCCCCCCTTGGGAGCGGGCGAGGACAAGTACCTGTCACCCATTGCCAGGTTGGGGTCATGGTGCGTAGAGAGCTCAACCAGCAGCTTGGTGATCTTCTATGCCAGCTCGAGTGCCACATGTCATGACTAGAGTGTCAGTCTGGCTCTGTGACTCAGCCCCCAGCACAGCCACCATTGGCACCACTAGGGGGCTCATGGGCTTCCGATTTCCCAACACCCCTCCCCATTAAGGTGCTTACCCCCCACACATGTCATATACTGCCCCTGTATGCATCTTGTTTGTCTTGTCTGTTAACCTACCTCACTAAATATACCTACTACCCTTCCCCAACATCCCACTCTCACCTGAAAAAAAAAAAAAAGAAAGGGTAATCTGTTCCCAAAAAAAAAATCTCACCCCATATGTAGCTGTCCATTTCGCACACGTGTCCACTGTAATCTGGTCTAACTGGCATCACAACTTATTATTGTTGTCCTCACCCCCTCCCAGAGGTTTGAGTGTCCAAATCTACATCCAAATTCACTGTATATGCATAGCTGTTGCTGTAGAAGAAATGGGCAGCTGTGGACCTTCCCCCCACCCTTCCTGCACATCCCTAGCTATCTTCTCTACTGTTTTTCCCTTTTTGTGCCCCTTTTCCACCACTTTCCTATCATTCCCTTTTTCTTTTTCTTTTCTTTTAAAGAAATTAGTGCAGGGGTAAGTGGGAGTAAGCACTTTTAAGCAGCAGTAAGCAGGTTACAGCCTGTTTGCATGGGGGTAAGCAATGCCTACACTGGTTCAGCACTCTAGAAGCTGAGTATAAGAAACTGTAACCAGAAGTTAGCAGTGCTTACCTCCGCGCAAACCCGCTTACAACTGCTCAAAATTGCCTTAATCACTCTGTATCCAATGGCCCTTGTTCTGCCCAGCAACAAAATAAACAGCCTCTGCAAAGCTCAAATCCAGGACCCTGCACACCATAGCCAAAGTGATTTACCACTAAGCCATGTTGGATATACATAACCCTGATGTATTCACAAACATATCATCCAGCCCAGTCATTCAACAGTACAGGGAATGTATTCAAACATGTAGATGTATCGTGTGTGTATATCTGTTAATATCTAAATAGATACAACATATCTATATATATATATATATATATATATATATATATATATATATATATATATATATATATATATATATATATATATATATATATATATATATATATATATATATATATATATATATATATATATATATATATATATATATATATATATATATATATATCTACATCCATATGTCTAAATATATACAGCAAGTTATATATATGTAAGCAGATATATATATCTCTGTAGCTATATACGGACATAGTTATATTTATGTAAGCAGATATATATATATATATATATATATATATCTATATAGGTATATACAGACATACATCTGTAGATAACAATGGGAACATAAAAACATATATGTCCACATGCACCGTTAATGGGGTTGAGAGGCCACAAACAGCATACGTCTTGTACGAATAGGTATACCCCCCCCACAGCCAAACACGTCCGCCCTGCAATACACTACCAAGTGTTGCAGATCCATAACCAGGACCTGACACGACATGGGCACAAGATGTTAACAGTACTCCATCCCACCTCTATGATGTCAGGCTGATATTGGTAACATATCATGCAGTACAGTCTGGCTCCCATAGGTAATGTACAATGTGGAAGCTATCAACATCCCTAGGATACATATATGCAGATACAGATATACATATATATATATATATATATATATATATATATATATATATATATATGTGACTACATATACACCTGTAGAGATATGTATAGTAAGATACCTATGTAGAAGGTGCACACAATTTGGAACAGCCACTATGCCTACATTTAACACCTTAACAACTGGACACTGTATGAGCCACCCATACAAATGACAATCGTTGCCTGCAACATATACTCACAGAGAGGTCATAGGATATAACACCATGCACAGGTTTGCATAAATGGCACACCTTTATTTGTGTACTATTACAGTTGTATATGCCATGTCATATAGACACTGACATCCATATAAACAGTGTAATGCTACTGTGAAACAGTTATACTAATACAGTAGTCTGGAAAGGTTTACAAATGTTGCTGTCCAGGCCGAGCCCTTCAAATAGTACAATAGTAAAGACAGACTGGCCCACAGGATACCAAACAATCAACAGTAAGTAATGCAGATCTATAGTTCAGCAGCCTCTATCTACACAATCACTAAGTGGTAAAGACTTCAGCTGACATTGTTACATAACAAGGCATAACTGACACCATCAGAAGCACACTGATGAACAGAACAGTCTGTATGGCAGGAGGCAGTAGGCCTGCATTAACCCAATTTATGTAATTAATTTAAATATAGGTGAATTGTATAGTAATGTACATCCAGATACCTTAAGGCAGCTCACCCCTGATACCCCCACATGTTTTAACAGCCTAGGTTATTTATGGTGCACCCCCCCAGACTCAATAATACAGGTCCATATACCACTGTTACATACACTGGCCTCTGGAGTACATAAGGGCACACATGTATTGGGTAGTTGAAGCCCACACATATATTTCCCCAGCCCCACCGTATGTGTGGGGGATGCAACAGCAGTGGACTGATGTCAGGAATGGCAGTGTGATATACGCACAGCCCACTACAGAACAACCCCTTACAGCATGTCATATGTGCAAAGCTTGGTATGTAGGTGGAGGACAGAGGCTGGAACACAGGCCCATATGTGGAAACTGTTGTCATACACTAAGCAAGTCACTGGTGTTACAGGATAGTTTGCAACATACCCTTACTCAGGGGTTTGAGGTTAGAAACATAACTGGATGTAGCCATGTACTGATAGCACTCAACACACACACTGCCAGTGAAATATCTGACTCTGGACCTGTGTGGTGGACAGACAAAACATAATAGGCACACCTCTGGCCATCAAGAGGATAGGCCTACAGTTGAGATCTATGAAGACAGACTGCATTCCAAGATAAACTAATATGTACACACAAACCCTGTAACACCAGTACTATACAAAGCATAAGACAACTCTACTCACACTCTGTCTGTAGTTCTGGAACCTCCTACAAATATGTAGCTGGCCTGAGTGTGCAGGTTCTCCTGTAAGAGGTATTGCTACCTGCTGTCTGTAACACTGATGCCCACACACAGGAAGGATGTCCATCACACAGGAAAGGTAAAGGGAGCATGCCCACATATTGTAGGGATTTATAGTAGGTGGTTGCTATCACAGTGGTAATTGGAAGTACTACACAGCAAGCTGCATGCAGTTAGCAAGTGGAGGACACTGATTGGTGCAGAGGCCATCACCTGATCATGTGCATCACCTACTAAAGCCATGCTGCAATCTATTCAAAGCAGCTCAATCCATTTACTGGAGAGAGAGAGAGAGAGAGAGAGAGAGAGAGAAATAAAGAAAAAAAATTCCAAAACAAAAAGCCTAAAGCAAAGGCAAATTAAAAGCCAAAGGAAGAACAAACCATCATTCATCATTCATTCATCAAGACATCAATACCACAACAGGTATGTGAAGTATATATGCATGTAATAGAATGTAGTACCTGGTCCATAATAATGGGATAGATGATGTGGAATGATTTATATGTGCCATCAGGTGTTGTTGTGATGATGTTCAACTGAACAACTGCTATGGACAATAGTGTCTGTCCCTGTGGGTAGTGGGCCATAGCCGTCAACTGTGCAGGTCAGCACTGACTGACAAGTTGTAAGCCATTATAGTGTGTGTTTTGTAATGGGAAGTATGTATATTACATGGCCAATAGCTGGTGGTGGAAGTAATGCCAGCATGATGGACACGTGGGACCCACAGCCCACCACTGGCAGGATACTCAGGTTAATCTGTAATGTAGCATGCAGGAATGCCATAGGTAAAAAATAGGGTTAACTGCAATTGGGTCCTACATATACCCACCTAATGTCAGACCGTGTCCATATGTGTCACCTGTCTATGTTGTAACAAGGCAGAACAGTGCAGCTGTGCAGGAAGGTGTTGTGAGATTGTGGACCTGATGTCTGAATGTACCCCACATATAGGTATGCATATGTGTACATATGTCACATATATAATATATAAATATATATATATCAGCATGTATGTCCACAAATATACAGATACCCATGTGCAGGCATATATATGAGCACATATATACATCACATATATCTACACATATATAGATATATACCTATATGCACATGTCTACATATATACAAACACACACACACAAACATATATGTATGTAAAGACATGGCCCCTATATTACTACCACAGTGATGCATGCTATGTGTGAGGCACCAGCACACATAGCAATACACACAGATATCTACAGCTGACAGTGTGTGCAACATGGATTGGTATGTCACATGTTAGTTCCTTGTTGGGACCACATTACCCCCGTCTGTGAAGTATACAATGGAAATATGGGGAAGTAAGGCAGGTATAGTTGTGGAGGTGGTCAAGGTTGGTAGATACAGAGGACAGTCTACAGGGGTGGTATGTGACACGTGGTGGGTAAACACCCTGGATGGTGTGTGTAGTTTGTGATGTGGATGCCCCATGGGCCTCAATATGGGCACAATGGGAACAAGCCTCCCACCCACTGCTACTAACAACAGCAGTCCACACCCTGAAGGTGCCTGGCCTGGAGGCTGAGTAGGAGGAGCATGTCAGCCCTGTGAATGTGTACTGGGTACCTCAGACTGATGTAGCACATTCCACATATGTCTGTGAAGCCCGGTGTGGAACAGACCCTAGACCTGACCTCAGGGGACAAGAACATGTCTGTGTGTGCCCCCACGGGGGGAAACATCCCCTGGGGTGGTTCCACCTGATGGTATTGCTGGACCAGTACATGAGGAGGTCCTAGGTTGGGACACACATGTGATGTGGCCAGGTATCATGGGTGGATGGGTTTGGAGAGGTGGTTCTGCTGGCCAATAGAACATATACATGTTATTGTGTTACTGTTATAGAACTTATTTTGGTAGTAATAGTCTACACAATCCCAGAACATGTCCAACAGCATACATATATATATCCCCAATAACACAGAATGTCAGATGTGCAGCAATCCCAAAGCAGCCATACCACTGGCATATATGGAACCATAGTGGCCCTGACAATGGCATGCAGGTGAATAGTCTTTAACAGGCCAGCAATGATAGTGTCCACACAGGGAACATGGCTACAATCACATAGCAGAAAGTGTGGTACAATACAATATCTGTCCCACTGATAGGTAAGCTATAGCCATACCTAGTGAGTTGTGTGTACAGTTTGTTGAAGCTGATATGGTGGAGCGGTGACATAGATGTGTATTATGAACTGTGGTAACCTTGCTGTATGAGTTGCTCAGACCTGTTTCCATCTTTATGTCTTTCAGCGAAGATGTCACATGCACACTTGCCCACCTGTTCAACAGCGGAGAATGATGTGCTTATATCACACCTGATACAGCACTACCCAGTAGACCACTGTTGTGTATACATCTGCATTGGTACAGGTAGATCATGCATATCTGACATGTCATAGATATATTGTGTTGTTGCAACAAAAAAGCAAAACCACAGTCCAGGATCAAGGAATAATGCACAGCTTTTAGTGTATAAATCCTTTAATCACCACTTTCATCAAAGACTTCATCAGAAATAAAACAAAGACATTTCTACTTATATATCACAGTCAAACAATTTACCTCATTAATTAATTATCATATAAAATTCACTTGAACTCATTTGTAAATGCATCTGTTGAACCACATATATACTTAAAAATTAAATCCATTATTGCAAAAACAAATACCATTTAAAAGAAATGTATATGTAAAAAAGGGGGGGGTAATAAAATATCCACTGAAAGGTTGCTACCCTAAATCCCCTTTCTTTTTAACATATATTCTATGATACTTTAAAAAACATTTAATATTTATTGCATCGTTTAACCCACGTTTTGCCATCTAGTTTCTCTCTGTTCTAAAAAATTTTTAAAATCACCCCCTCTTAAATCTGTTCTGCCCTTTTCTAAAACTGTAAATAAAAACTTGCTGAAGCTACAACAATCCTGAGTATCTATACAGGCCCTAATAATACTACTGAGATGGATGCACTTAGAATGTCACTCACATATGCTAGTAATATTAATATAGTGTGTGATATTATTAAGAATAACTGGGACATTCTTTCTAATGTTAAAGAATTAAATGGAGTTATAGGACATGAACCTAGATTCACCTTTAGGAACAACAGGTCCTTGAAAAGACAGCTCTGCTACAAGACTGACAATGTACAACAATATAATCAATCTGATAGGTTAGGTACATACTGTTGTAGGAGGTGTACAGCCTGTCAATATATACATGTGGGAGGCCGCTTTTTACATCCACACAAGGGGTTCACCCTTGAGCCTAATTTTTATTCTGATTGTCAAACGAAGAAAGTGGTTTACTTTAGTTATTGTACAATATGCCATGCTTTTTACATAGGAAAGACCAATCGTTCTTTGAAAGACAGAATACTGGAGCATATAAGGGATGTCAGGAATGCTAAGGAAAGCAGTGCACTTGCAATGCACGTCAAAGAAGAAGGTCACACACTTGGTTTTAAGTTTTTTGTACTTAAAATAGTCCCTGTTAATAAAAGAGGAGGTAATCTGAATAGTCGTACAGAAGGTGTTGAGCAGGAATGGATACTCAAATTCCAGGCGGATGTACCACCTGGACTTAATAATAAAGTATCCTTAAAACCTTTTTTAAGAGTAAGATCACTGAAACATTAATATTTGTATGTAATATGTATATATAATACATACTTTTTAATAATATTTACTGTGCTTAGCTTCTCTATATATATGTTTATACTTTTTATATGTACTGCATTTTTTGAACACAGATACTTATGTATTTTATGAATATATTGATGTATATATATAATTTTAATACATGGCTTTATGAAGCTGTTATTAGAGTTTTAAATAGTTAGGATATTTATATAGTTGTTGACTATTTCGTTTTATAACATTAGCACCTTGGTGTGCTAGCACTTTAATTTGTACTCCACATGCTTTTATGTCTTGTTTTTATTGGCTGCTATGTGATCTATGAGTCTATTTAAAATGTTTTGTTAAACCTGTTTAATGTTAGTCTGATGAAGTGGGAGTTGTCCGCGAAAGCGCTTACTTTCTCTGTGTTCTATTATATTAAACATACTTTTGCTAACGTACCTGCTGTGTGCTACCAACGTATTTTTCTCTGGATAGATCAAGATTTAGCATTGTATAATATGGACACAGCTTATGCAACCTGTACTAATTTTGGCAATAAAAAATGTCCTTTTGGTGTTCCTAAACAGCAAGGATCAGGGGCAGTCCACTTTAAGACCAGACAGAGAAGCAAGTAAACTCGAGCAACGGAAGTGACATATTCCTTTGCAGGAAACACAAGGAACTACAATGCGGGTCTGAGAGACAGCGTTTCTGAACAGGAGATGGTAAATATAACAAGCAATGTTTCAAACAACAACTGTCCAAATTTCAACATGTCCAAAAAAGAACTGGGAGCTAAATCTAAAGTTTTTTTAGCACCAGAGAAAGAAAAAAGCTTGCTGAAAGCGAAGCCGATGATGACCCGGAAGAAAGGGAGGTTGGCTTCAGATTCATCAACAGACAATGACTGAATGAAAGCAGGTTAGAAAATGACATTTTAAATTTATCTAGTGTTCAGCTGAAAGACGAGCATATTCAGCTATTAAAACTTGGTTTGAATTTTGTACCTGCTAAAAGGGCTGAAATTACGGACACTATTTTGTCTCTGAAAAAATATACTAGAAAACTGAATCTCAGTTACATTCTGAAAAATGTTACATGTTGTGATTCATTGTTTGTAAAACCTTCATGTTATAATCCAGCATTGTTACATACTCTGAAAGTGTTTGAAGTTTCATGTCAAAATGAACTGAGGGAACTATTACATGGCAATGTCAACACAAGGTGGGGACATTATGACAATTTAGACTCCAGGATGAGGGCAGCCATGAAAGAATTTTCCAACAACAAAGAGCGTAGAATTATGAAAAGTGATAAAGTGGGAATGTTAGTGGTCATGGATCAAAGTAATTACATCAAGAAAATGGAAAGTATGTTAGACAACACTGATGAGTGCAGGAAAGTAAAAGTTCAGGATATTTTTAAATGTTATAGATTTATTTCTACGTTTTTGTACGTCAGTCTCATGAATGATGATTTATATCAGACTATGTACAATTTTTGTAATATTGAAAATCTGAGAATAGGTATTATGTTCGGCATTCCTAAAACATACAAAAGTTTAAATGACCCATCATTCAGACCTATCATTTCAGCACCCAATTATGTTACCGAGGGTATTTCTCTCTTGGTAGATGAGCTGCTCAATCCTTTTGTCAAAAAATTGGCTCCAACCTAAAAGATTCCTGGGAGTTTTTGGACAGCATGAGAATTTTCAGTGATACTTGTAGGTTTGATTGCAAGGTACATGTTATGTTCACATTAGGCGTAGTTTCTTTATATACATCTATCCCACATGATGCTGGCATTGAGTTTCTCTGAGCCTGTTTGAACCATAGTACCAATATATCGAGTTCTAGTATTAATTTTTATTGTGAACTGTTCAATGTACTTTTAGACAACCATTATTTTTTGTTTAATGGACAATATTACAAACAAATAAGAGGGGTAGCGATGGGTACTCCTGTAGGCCCCTCTTTTGCAAACATTGTCATGGGATGGTGGGAACATGCTGTTTAAAATCATTCTGTATGAAATATAATATTTTGTATTACAAAAGATTCATAGATGATTTAGTTTTTATTATAGAAGGAAATGTTGCTACGGTTAAATTGTTTGTCAGTGAATTAAATGAAGCATCTGATTTTATTTAATTTTTTAAAGGTTGTATAGGTGGATGTGTAAATTATTTAGATGTCAGTCTGGAATGGGATGGCTTGAACAAGACATTTACAAGCAGAATATTTAGGAAAGAAACATTCAGGAATAGTTATTTACATTCCTCAAGTTTACACCCAAAATTTATTAAAATAACATACCAAAAGGACAGTTTATTAGAGCCAGTAGGATGACCAGTGAGGATCACCTACTGGAAATAGAATTTTAATTCATCATAAATCTGTTCCTTCATAGAGGGTATGATGAAAGTTTTTTGAGAGATGAAGCTAAGAAAGTATGGGAGAAGAGGGATAATTTATATCCACCTATTTTAGTTAAGACAAGGAGTTCTGAGTTCCAAATGACCAACAATAAAAATCTTGGACCAGCAGAATTAAGTTTTGATATGCAAATGACTGTAGACAACATCAATATTCATAATATCATACAGAAAAATTGGAAAATTGTCCAATGGAATTAAGAACTAATAAAAGCCATAGGGGACAAACCTAGGTTTGTATATAGAAAATATTACAATTTGAAGGCCTTGTTAGAAAAAGGTAGAGACACTAGATCCTTGGTAATTCCTTTTACTAGCAAACCAAATGGCATGTATAAATGTCAGGGTAGCAATATGCAGATATATTTCAGAAAGACCATATGTAGAGTTTCCACATCTCACACCATTGGGGTGCCAAGTATATTTAATTGTAAGACACAAGGAGTAGTTTATGCAGCTATATGCAACAAATGCCAACATTTTTATGTTGGCATGACCACCAGACACCTTAATACCAGAATTAGGGAACATGTATATAGCATAAAAAAGTGTGACAATAAAAATGCTTTATATAAGCATAGTCAGGATTCTTGTGGGTTCAGCAAGTTTTTATTTACAGTTTTAGAAAAGGGCAGAACAGATTTAAGAGGGGGTGATTTTAAAACTTTTTTACAACAGAGAGAAACTAGATGGCAAATCCGCCTAAGGGCAGACCAGAAACCTGGGTTAAACAATGCAATAAATATTAAATGTTTTGTAAAGTATCATAGAATATATGTTAAAAAGAAAGTGGATTTAGGGTAGCAACCTTTCAGTGGATATTTTATTCACCCCCCCCCTTTTTTTACATATACATTTCTTTTAAATGGTATTTGTTTTTGCAATAATGGATTTACTTTTTAAGTATATATGTGGTTCAACAGATGCATTTACAAATGAGTTCAAGTGAATTTTATATGATAAATAATTAATGAGGTAAATTGTTTAATTGACTGTGATATATAAGTAGAAATGTCTTAGTTTGTTTTATTTCTGATGAAGTATTTGATAAAAGTGGTGATTAAAGGATTTATACACTAAAAGCTGTGAATTATTCCTTGATTCTGGACTGTGGTTTTGCTTTTTTTAGTGAAGTAGTTGCACCTTCTTGTCACTTGTTATTGTGTTGCTGCATCATAGTGATAAACAGATGCCCAGATGTGGTAGTATCCTGGAAATGTACCGTTGATGTATTGTAATACTGCACCCACCCTGTAGCACTGCCACAGATGTGGCCACTGACATTGCATCTCTCACCCTCTTATGTAGGTCCCTCCGGGATACCACCATGGCAGCAGCCTGTAGCTGATGAGTATGGTTTATGTAGATGCTTGCCAACACACCGGGCATGTAATGGCGATGGTATATTCCATGCACACATCTACACACCTACCCTGAATGCATGTTGTACATGTGCATGTATTGTTGCTGTGAAATGCATGGTGTCACAGGAGTGACCATGATGAGGTATTGGAAGGGTATGTCAGACACCTGCATGATAACGATGGCCTACAGTAGGGACATGTTTGGAACAACACCCATATACAGTGCAACACCAGTGTATATACCTGTAGGACAATGGCAACTACTGCAGAGATACACTGTGGCATAAGGCATTACAGTAGTCTACATTATCAGCTGGGTCTAGGCTGTAATATGTGGTGTTCAGTGTATGGGACACTGCAAAGTGACACATGTGTAGGGCTTACTTGTCATGCATCTGCATAAAGGCTGAAGGGGTGGTTCAGCATGACACACCAGTGCACTGCAGCAGAGATCCTAAGGATACTAGGAATGGCTCTATCTGCACATAGCCAGGTTCAGGACCTGTGGCAGCCGTAACCCTACCTCCACAGCAATAGTGCCGGCAGTGTGTGAACACCATGGGATGTGCACATGAGTAGACCTTGCAATCATGCAGACTAGGGGGACACATGTAGGGCAGACTGAACATAAACTGGCAAATGCAGATGGCCCACGCTGGTATACTCCTGCTAGGAGTAGTGACTGCTGTAGCATGCACAACAAGAGATGCGATAAACTGTCATGATAATGGTGTGCACACATATGCCCACATGGTATGTATGCATCATGGTCAGCAGCCACACACCTAACACAATCTGTAGACACTGCATGTGAAAGTACAGGACATATGTCACATATCGGGCTCATGTACTGCTAAGATAGGCAGTGATGTGGTCCCATGGCAGATCAAGGATGAGTGCATCAATTAATAAAGGTGTGTACACCCCCCATAGCCACAGTATGCTTTGGTGGTTATCAGTGTAAGAGTATTGGATTGGTCATATATGGTCCGCTGATGTTGAGAGCTGTAAATCAGGCACCAGGCATTCACCAATGACAACTGTCCACATATCATCCCAGGTATGTGTTGCTGAGAAACATAGGGGCTGTGAGCAGTAAAGATGACATAAGTGACACAGTACTACACATTCTGCAATTGATTGCACACCTGTGAGTTGTGGTGCACAGTACATGGCAGGGTGCAGAACAGGTGCACAGCAATACTGTATACATGGGTGCAGTGGTATCCAGGGGAAGGGGCATCACCTAGTGACACAGCACATGCATCACACACATGTATACAGTTGCTAGCATGGATTGTCTATAGCTGAACTGCGTCCTGTTCTGTACCATATGTTCTACATGTTGACAGATGGGTAATAGGAGGACTGTGTGTACTATCATTGTGCAACCTCACCTGTATGTGTGTGTCCTGGTGGTTAGTTAGTTTGTCTTCTGGGTCACTGTGGTGAAGTGGAGGGAGGTAGATGCATGTAGGATGCGTGTGTACATGTATGTGTTTGTGTGGGTGGCCATGTATGCACATGTGAGATTGTGGGGTGTTCATACAGCTGAACCTCCCTTTGGGACCATGCAGTACATGGACATGGACTGCCATATTACACACCAGGAATAGCTGTCATGTGTGTAATCACAGGACAGCAAATAGTATAATATGGTCTGTAGCATGGAACAGGCATCCAGAGGGAAGGTAGACACCAGGTACACCCTTAATATTGCATTCAGCAGAGAGGTCACCTACAACCCATGTATGCAGCACTACAGATGCATTGGGGAAGTACTAGTCAACACCAGGGAGTGTATCCAAATATTACAGTTGTCACATGATAGACTGAAGGAACAGCATATTTGGTATGTAGTGAGCATTACATACACATGACACACCAGTGCATGATATTATAGATACAACATAGTAGCCCACACATATAGGGGCCATGCTCATCATGTCCAGACATACAGAGGGTGCATACCAAATCACAGGAGTGAGGCCATGTAAAACCACTACACACAGGTCAGGCAGGTAAAGTAGCAACAGGCCTTGTGTTGTGACCACTTGTGTAGGCATTTAGAGGACTAATATGTTAATGAGTGGTATCAATGTGTGTATGTTAACAAGTGTGATGCAGGATGGGGTAACACATAGACATATACGTGGGACTGTCTGTAAAGCCATGGACAGGTAGGTATTACAGAGGTGTGTGTGTGTGTGTGTGTGTGTGTGTGTGTGTGTGTGTGTGTGTGTGTGTGTGTGTGTGTGTGTGTGTGTGTGTATACTGTTAGGCAATGCTGTACAGGTTTTAAAGTGCATTTATTGTTTTCCCCCACAGGTAGCGAGGTGGGTCATGGCCCCTCCTGCATGCAATCTGATGTTGGTGTCCATACAGACACCGAAGATGATGATAGTACTGTTGAGGCACAGGTGGGGTTGTCAGGGGCCGACACTGTGCCAACATTTGACATCCCCCTTTTATCCACCCCAACCCCGCACACAGTTTCAGTGCCTACACATACCCCATCACCAGTGGCCATAGTGAAGGGACAGCTGGCATTTGGTGGTAGTGCACAGGGAAGTGTGGTCACAGCAGGCATAGCCGGATATCCAGCAGGGCACCACATAGGCGGATGTCCCAGGGTGCTCATGGTAGGGCTGCTGGACATCATGCTCCTGGCATAGGCGACATAGCTGGTACCAGCAGGCGCATGTTTCAGGCTGTCTTGGCAGCGCGGGCATGTATGGAATGTTACACCAGACAGGGCCTGAGGCTGCAGAGGGCTGCTCTCACATCTGTAAGAGACAACCTCCATGAACTGTCGGGTGCCATCAGTGCTTATAGTAAGCTCACAGATAGATGGCATGTTGAGATGATGGCCCTTATCGGCTGTGGTGTGTCTGTGCTTCAACATGTGGTGGGGATGTGGTGACGCCCGCATGGATGTGGGCCAGCAACACCAACAGCTGGCAGTCAACGTGGATGTGCTAGGACACCAAGGGGCTCCAGTAGTGACAGTAGCAGCCCCGACAGTGTGGGGTGTGTGCTGTGTACACAACATCACAGCAGGCCACATGCACGTGGTCCTGGCCAGTCCCAGGAAGGGCCTGGTACCAGTGGGCAATTGTCATCAGCAGGTGAGAATAGCACATTGAGGCCTGTACCTGGACATGCCCGTGGAACCCCTGGCAGGCACAGTCCACATGTCCATGGCCGGAGGTAGTGAACTGCACACCTTGCCAGGTATGGTCTGCAGCTGTCCATAAACACCTGTGTAGGGGAGCAACATGGCAGAACTGTGTGCATGCATACCCACACACTGTGCAAACACACCTAGGGCAACCTCATACCTACACACACACCAATCACCTTGCTCAGCTCACCACAGTACACCCCTCACCCAAATACATGGTGTCAAATGTATGGGCCACCCTCGGCCTCTGGCAAACCAACATCACACCCTGTGCATATGATGATACCTGTGCCACATCCCTGTCATCCATAACATCAATGCAGGGACTGGCTGATATGGTTCTGATGCACATGGTGACTGTACAACAGTGTACCACAGTACTGTAGTGTAACATGTTGTAGGGAGTAAAGTGCAATGCATCTATGCCAGGTAGTGTAGCCGTCCAGCAATGATGCCTTATAGCTGTTAGTAACACTGGTTGGTTGTGGTCTCTATAATGTTATCCATTTGTGTTGTAGGTGTACATGTGTCAGCACAAGTATGCCCTGTACATATGATGATACATGTGCCACATCCCTGTCATCCATACCATCAATGCAGGGACAGGCTGGCATGGTTCTGATGCACATGGTGACTGCACTACAGTGTACCCCAGTACAACAGTGCAACATGTTGTGGGGAGTAAAGTGCAATGCATATATGACAGGTAGTGTAGCCATCCAGCAATGATGCCTTATAGCTGTTAGTAACACTGGTTGATTGCAGTCCCTATAATGTTATGCATTTGTGTTGTAGGTGTACATGTGTCAGCACGAGGATGGTCTGCAGTCATATTCCACAATCGGGTATGTCACTTTGGTGACACCATGGCTGTGACATATCTGGGGTACAGTTGAACAAATGTCACAGGTTACTAAACCAGTTATTGCCTGTGCCACATGGACAGGTGGCCCACTGAGGCATGTATACCTTGCAACCTGATATAGACCCATCCACATACATGAACACTGTTACTTGGCAACACTGGGACTAGACGCCTACCTAGCTATGTAATAATACTGAAGTGTGTGGCTTACATTGTACAGACCACAGAGCGTTTAGGGTGAGGTGTGTTCCAGGTTACATGTTACATGCATAATCTCCCCAGACATGTACAGTATACCAATGGGGGATGTAATGGGTGTATTTGGACAATACATAGTGTGACATACCTTCATATACACATTTACAGACACATAACAGCCAGACACACATCCGAGATACCAGGGCCTATCCCTGCTAACTAACTTGACCATGTGTCCAGTGTGTTACAGGTAGGCTGCACACATCACATGCATAACTGACTTGGATTGTGGTAACAGTCACCTGTATGGTTGATGGTGACAGGGGTAACCATAACGTGGTACATGAGACATATACCGGGTGTACCTTGGTGTAATGACAGTGTATACAGCACCTACCTCCCCCAGTGGATATTGTACTCCCTGAAACCCATGGTGACACTCTGCCATACCCACCATCACACATTGGCCATGACTGCAATACAACCCATGTATACCCTAACAGTGGTACAACGGGGATATGCATCTCATGCACATGCCACACACATACTAGGGTGTTGCATTGTCATGCCTCACCTATGGGCAGCAACAATACTATCTGTATTACTGTGTGGCAATGGGTATTGTAATAGGAGTATGTGGCCTCGGAATACTGTACCTTACAGATATACAGACAAGCACAACTGCACACACAAATGCCAGAACACAATGGGTATCCCATGCCTATCACCCCATTTGTAAAACACTGTTGTGCTGGTAATGCAAGGCTCATGTAGCCAGCATGGGGGGCTTAAGAGGTTACATGTAATGTCCCATACAGCAGCAGCCACAACTGACTATGGCAATGAGTGTTGTGTTGGTTGTGAAGGCCCTCATAGAATTCCCAAGTACAGGTGTGCTAACACACAAACACTGCTATACTCAGTCATGCACATGTACACATGTGTCAGTACAGGGGTGCATCCCTGCAGGTGGTCATAGCTGTGTACCTAGCTACTGTCCAAGGGGAGATGGGTTGTGTAGGAGTTGTGTGTACAGTGTTATCATGCCACCTGCCAGGTGGCAGCAAGCAATCTATTGTCAGAAACTACTGTCATGACCCTCAGGGTGAGAATGACATGCATCAGCCAATCCTTCAGGTGCCTCCTGCACATGGCCACTGAGGTGATCAAGTTGACATGTATGCAACATGCAGTACAACACATGGTTAGTGTCTGTGATGGAGACCTGTACCTAAGCATGTCTGGTTGACTGTGGTAGTGAAGTGGAGGTACCTGTGGCATGTGGTGCATACAAGGTGACATCTCCTATATGTGCCACTTCTTACACAACTGGGCAGACATGTCAGTGTCAATCAAGCTTAGGTTGCCTGTACATATCCCAGCTGGATACCTGCCATCTTCACATTTGTACAGGGACTGACAGTCATCAGCTTGGCAAGTAGCTATGCAATAGCATAAGTGTGTTGACAGATAGACGTCTGACAACAATATGTATGCCACAACTACATGTCAGATGCCCTCACTAACATGTGCTATACAGATGGTAATCTACAGTTATGCAATTCCACATGATGGATCATTACTCAGTAAGGGGTATATACTGTGCCCCAGCTCACACACCAGGGATACAACAGGAAAGCCTTGGTGTCCAGCCATGCCCGCAGGTGTGCCTGTTGTCTGTACTACATTAAGCACTCTGCTCTTGCCTGGGTTAGCACTGTCAACAGTAGTATTGCCATGATGCACTACATGCCAGTGTGACAGCACATTCCCTTGGCTACTATGCCTGTATGTAACACAATCACATGGGTAACATTACTGTACAGGCCTCATATATGTCTGTGTCCCACACATGACACTCACTCCCCTTGCTATTGTAAGGACAGCGGATAGGTGCATGTATTGTACATGGCATTACATACACTTATTACAGGTTATCATACTGGGTGGTGTGTCCTGGTTACCAGGGCTAAGCTATGCTTAGCAAGTATCGACATTGCTGCAATATAACAGCTAAGCTGATTTGTGCACTGGTAAGTGCTGCCTACACTGTGTAAGTGCCATAGGCTTACCCATAGCTCAGTAAGCTTAGCTTCATGCAAACCCATGCAAACCCACTTAAAGCAGCTCAAAACTGCCTTAACCACACTGTATCTGACAGCCCTTGTTCTGCCCAGCAACAAAATGAACACCCCTTGCAGGTATTGAACCCAGGATGCTGTACACTGATGTCACAGCACTTAACCACTATGCCATGACCACTGTGAAGACAGCTGTTGTTTTACCAATATAGGTGTCAATGCACATATTGAGTAGTATTGAACAATTACCTTTAGTTCCTAAATTGTGTAGTCCTTGTTATTAATATGACTGTTGCATCACATATGTTGTTTTATCATCATGTGCACATAGCAGATACATATGGTAAGATACATCTGGGAGGGTATACACAACCGTGAGGTTTACTCATGACAGGAATATGGTTGTATACATATAATAGGTCTATATATGCTTACATGCACATACACATGTATACTCATACATATGTCTCTATACACATCTGTATAGTGCTACATATATATGGCCATGTGTACATCTCTTCGTATGTACACACACAGATATATATATATATATATATATATATATATATATATATATATATATATTATATATATATAGATATATGTATATGTATACATAGATATGTGTCTATACAGCTATATATGTATCCACATTCTATGTGTACAGATATGCCTAGTTATGTTGGTATATATGTAGATATCTATAACTATATGTGCATACATGTCTATTTTGATATACCTACTACTGTCAATATATATGTAGATATCCATATACATATATGCATATGTAGCTCTATCTGTATATGTGTAGACATATGTTGCTCTGTGTATATATATATATATATATATATATATATATATATATATATATATATATATATGTATGTGTGTGTGTTTATATATATATATATATATATATATATATATATATATATATATATATATATATATATATATGTAAATATACATATCCATCTATATATGTCAATATGTATATGTGTATATATATCTATATAGATATTTGGTGATGGGTATACCTTGGCATCAGCCCACATGAGAATGGTCTGCATTGTGGCTCAGGGGTGTAGTTTCTGGATTTTCCCACATTGTTGGGTATTGTATTCACCATCCAGTCACCTGGGTGACTATTGTGTGTGACTAATGTTGTGAATTGCTTGCCATGTATGTGTTCCTTAGTCCATGACATGGATGATGTCTGGGACATGCACACCTCCCACATGCATATACAGTGGCATGTGGAACTGTACCTGGGGTGTCTGGCCCATGTTGTGTACACAGATTGTTATCATCAGATGTGCCAGTCCTGGCCTCATGTGGCGGGAACAGTTAATGGACAGCAGGTTTACCCTGCACCTACATTGATAGCATGATACCAGCATTCCCTGGTGTCAGTGGCATCTGTCCATACAGGGCATGTTTTCAGGCATGGTATGTCATTTGTGGGTCACATATGATGGAACCACAGGTGTTGCAGGTGTCCAGTGGGGAACATGGGGAAGGTGCACTAACGGCATGTACATGCCTATTGGACAGATGGACAGGGTGCCATGCCCTCTGTAGCCCACTGCAATCACACTATGGTTACTATGTGGGCAACATGCAGGGTACTACCATGTCTAGGCAAGTGTGTGTTTGTATGAGACATGGGCCGAGAGTATTCTTTGGGTAACACTAGGGTTGCTAACTTTGTTTGCCTGGCCTTGATGTCACATGTAGGGGTATGGATTTTCACCCCAGCCTCTCGGCTATTTCACATCTGTTATCCCTGTACGGTGGACATTGTGATATATACTAGGGCCACCATATAAGAAATTTGCAAAACAGGATCCACATTGAGTCCAGTTGTTACACACTCACAACCACATCCATGGAGGATACGAGTTACAAACACAGACACACACACACACACACACACACACACACACACACACACACACACACACACACACACACACACCTGTCATGTCTGGGATTAGAACTTCTACCTAACTAGTTTATTACACTACAGCACAGCACAGTTATAGGACGCACCATGGAGATTATTGGACTACTTCTTCCCCAAAGGTATATTTCACAATGAATGACATCAGCAGGATTGCCAAAGTAGGGCATTTGAATTGTAGTGAGTGTGGCTAGTCTAAAATGCATTGCTCCCTACACAGACATTGAAACACACACAAAGCATCCACAACTGCCATGTGCAGGAACAGAACCCCTACCAGAGTTATATCATATTACAGCATGAAGCTGTTATAGGACGCACCACAGGGATTACTGAGTACTCCTTCCCCAAAGATGTATTTCACAATGAATGACATCAGCAGGATTGCCAAAGTAGGGCATTTGAATTGTAGTGAGTATGGCTAGGCTAAAATGCATTGCTTCTTACACAAACATTGAAACACAAAGCATCCACAACTGCCATGTGTGGGAATAGAAGCCCTAACAGGGCTCTGTATTACACTACAGCATGAAGCTGTTATAGGATGCACCACAGGATTATTGGAGTACTCCTTCCCCAAAGGTGTATTTCACAATGAATGACATCAGCAGGATTGCCAAAGCAGGGTATTTGGATTGTAGTGAGTATGGCTAGGCTAAAATGCATGCTCCCTACACAGACAGAGACACACACACAGTTGCCATGTCTGAGATTAGAACTCTTACCTAACTAGTTTATCACATTACAGCAGTATGCAGTCATAGGAAGCGCCACAGAGATTACTGGCCTACACCTTTCCAAAAGGTGTATTTCATGGTGTATGACATCAGCATCCTTGATAAAGTACGGCATTTGAATTGTAGTGTGTGTGACTAGCCTAAAAAGCATTGCTCTCTACATAGAGAGTGACACACACACACACACACACACACACACACACACACACACACACACACACACACACAGTTGCCATGTCTAGGATTAGAACTCCTACCTAACTAGTTTAGCACACTACAGCAGTACGCAGTTATAGGACATGCCACAGAGATTACTGGACTACAGCTTTTCAAAAGGTGTATTTCACAGTGTATGACATCAGCAGACTTGGCAAAGTAGGGCATTTTTATTGTAGTGAGTGTGACTAGCCTATAAAGCATCGCTCTCTACACAAGCAGTGACACACACACACACACACACACACACACACACACACACACACACACACACACACACACACACACACACACACACACACACACACACACACACACACACACACACACACACACACAGTTGCTATGTCAGGGATTAGAACTCCTACCTAACTAGATTATCACACTACAGCAGTATGCAGTTATAGGACATGCCACAGAGATTACTATGCTACACCTTTCTGAAAGGTGTATTTCACAGTATATGACATCAGCAGCCTTGACAAAGTAGGGCATTTGAATTGTAGTGAGTGTGACTAGCCTAAAAAGCATTGCTCTCTACACAGACACACACACACACACACACACACACACACACACACACACACACACACACACACACACACACACACACACACACACACACACACACAGTTGCCATATCAGGGATTAGAACTCCTACCTAACTAGTTTATCACACTACAGCAGTACACGGTTAGAGGAAGTGCCACATCGATTACTGGCTTACACCTTTCACAAGGGTGTATTTCAAAGTGGACGACCTCAGCAAGCTTGTCATAGTAGGGCTATGTGGAGGGCAATGTGTGTGCATGGGCCATAACCCATTCATCTAGAGTTTGACACACCACATGCAGGCACACACAGGGTTATATTCCACAGGTACGTGTATACAGCTGCTAGATGACTACTTCCTTGTACAGTCATGTTACACAGCTAGCACTTGCACCACATAGTCCACAATGCTGACAGATACCAGTGGCTAAGGTCTACTGTGAGTGACATCTGAACCTCATGTGGTTGTAGCCATTTGGCTGTGTGCTGGGTGGGACAGGCCTCATAATGGATGGCCCCTTGTGACAGTCATTCTCTTCCACAGATCTACATATGTCTACGTTTGGCTTATTATAGTGTGTTGTCCTTGAAAATATGCCTGTATTCCTATCCAGTGGGTGTGCAAAGCATGAGTGCTGCATACTGAGGAGTGTCTGCACTAATATCTGCAACTGCCAGATATGTCTGTTCCACTGTTGTTTGCAGACATGGCCTTCAATTGTTTAAGAGTGTGAGCATGCCCAGTATGACCTTTTAGTATGTTGTTGACTGACATTGCCTTCATTTCTCTAAGTGTCTGAGCATGCCCAGTATGGCTTTCTGTATTGAATGTGTGGATCGATTCCAGGTAGTTTGTACTGCAGTGCAGCCCTTTGTGTTGTACACCTAGAGGTAGCATACTGTTTCTGCATGGTATCCGTCGATCATTTGGCAATATGGGGACAAACTGTGCAGGGGATAGTGTGTATTGTAGGTGACTGTGTCTGTGTTGCTTCAGCTGCATGGTACTGCTGTTTGCAGAGATATTGTGACATGTGTACTGTTATACACAGTGATGTTTTCTGTCCTCATGTACTGTCAGGTGGACATTCTTCCTCACAGTGATGACTTATGGGACAAGGGTGACTGCAGCTGTGTCCGGTATTGTGGGGAGACACCTACATATTCATGGTAAGTTATGCCATTCTGGAGAGGAAGCTGCAGACACTTGGTGCTGGGTTTGTGTATCCAGTTCAGTACGTTGGTACAGTGCTGGCAGAGGATCCCATACCTGTCCACCCATCAACATGACAGTATGGCCTTTTCTTGATGTGGCAATGCCTCACAACTGTACAGATTTGCACAGGTTAGCCAGAGGCGGGGGCCATGGGTCAGGACATTTACCCTGTTGTGGTGTATGTTCAGGTGTGTAGCCACCCATTTATATGTTTGCAGCCAGGGATAGTGTGTACACACAGCTTGGTGTTGGACCTTGCACATTCCATGCTGCCCATGCTCCCACACCCTCCTTTGTTATTCTAACCTCTTCCATAAATTATGCATACATTCTCTGATACTTTCCCTAAGGGTATCACCCCATCACAGGTGTGTGTTGCTGTTGGTCCACAGTTCATGTTTTGGGCCATGGTGGACATGTTACTGTGGTTTGTCTACATGGCCTTACATATGGCTTATGTGGAGTGTGTTTTGTTATTATTTGGGTGTCCATGACATAACATACATTGGCAGTACATGTGAGACACAGGCTTTTGCCAGATGCCTGTGGGGCATTAAGTGTTGCTGCAGGCCAGATGTGGCAGGCTGTTGCATTCTGTCAGTCCTACAATCCTAGACCACCATACGGTATATTCCTCTGGGGTGACAGGGTAGTTGTGATAAGGTGTTCATGCCAATACCTTCTATCAGTCGTGATCAGGTGATGTGGATGCTGGCAGAGTGCTCCCTACAGCTAGGGATACACCTTCATGGGACACCTACACTGCATGCTGCAGTCTTCCACTATTGCCATATACAGGTGCGGTCTTACTGTACCCATTCCCCACAGCAGAGATATTGCCAGAGAGGTGGCTGTGGGTGGTGTTTGCGTGGCTGGGTGCATGTGTGCTATGGACACTACTTGCATCTGACACACAGATATGCACAGGGCATTACAGTTATGCTGGCATGTGCAGGTACATCAGCTGATTCCCAATACATTAGTCCTACCTCCTTTGTGATCTGCAGGTGTTCAGGCAGACATCCCCTACTACAGGTCCAGTTACTGTGATGCATACCTATATGTACACATCCAACGGTGTCTCCATTTCACAGTGACACAGTATATGCTGTATGTCTGGGGTACTTTCCCCTGTGTACTGCTTGTATATCTAGCCCAACAGCCATGCCATGTCAGTCTTTCAGATGGTGACACATATTACCACCATACATTTACAATGGCTTATTGCTAGCATGTGTTATACTGGTGGGGATTGTCTTTGGCACTACAGTCATGAGGGCTTGTCCCTGTCATCAGCAGTAGTGGGCAATGGCTGCCAGGTCTACCTCAACATGCATATATACTGACAACTCTCACACATTACGAAACACACACCATCCTAACACACCCAGATCTGCATATTGTGCAAATGCTACAACCTATCCTGCTACCTTGGCCACCTCTGGGCATCTGTGCTCCACTCGTATTATTCCTACTCATACATGTTACTACATTTCTACACAGGATTGCGGGGGGCACACCTGAGTGTCACTACATTTCTACACTGGATTGGGGGAAGGGGCAGACCTGTCTATTTCCACATGTCTACATAGGCGTGGGGGGGCACACCTGACTGTTTCTTCATTTCTACATAGGATTGGGGGAGCACACCAGACTGTTACTACATTTCTATGCTGGATTGAAGATAGAGGCACACCTGGCTGTTTCTACATGTCTACATGGGAGTGGGGGGGAGCACACCTGACTGTTACTCCATTTCTACATAGGGTTGTGGGGGGACACACCTGACTCTTTTTACATTTCTACACATGATTGGGGGGGCACACCTTACTGTTTCTACATTTCTACATAGGATGGGGGGGCACACCTGGCACTTGCACATATTTGCTATGACTGTACGTGTATGTCAGGTACTCCATTTCATTCTGTATTCTAACCTATCATACTGACTAGAGGCATATCAGTGTACTACAGGTCTTAGCTTTGGTTGCCCTACCTATTAGTGTCTGACTTCTTACCCTTCAGAACTAACATCCCACTGCCTGACCTGCTGTAGTCTGTCTGTGTAAGCCTGGGGGAGGTTACCCATAGGCATCATTCAGAGGCCATAGCACAGGCTCTATTTGGGTTTGTCTACACCTGTCCTGCTGGCTGAGACTGGTGTTGGGTATGTGAACCTCCCTGACTGGCATGTGTGAGTCATATGGACAAACATGTCACCCAGCACATTTTCTGCAATGGGATTTTTCACCCTGTGTAGTACTGGCTACTATGGTGAATCCAGTATGTGTTACAGATGTCATGGTGCCACTATGGGTGTCTACTATCTGCTGCCATAACATTCAGCCACCCAATTCCCTTGCATGCTCACATCCATACCATAGATACAGGTAACATTGTACTCCATTTGGCAATTAGTAGGTTGATTGACTTACCTTGTGGGTGTGCCAGGATTGAGGATGGTGCTGGAGGGCTGCCAATGTCGGATGCACATAGTACACTCCTTATGCATGGTTGAGCACAGGTAGTGTCATGTTTGGCATCCCTTTTACTGTATGTGTGAGTCAGAGGAGTCATTCCCTGGGTCCCCACTGTGTCAGTGTATGTACTATGCATTGCCTCCATCTGCCTACTGGGGCAGGCTCAGGTTGTTCCTCCTCCACGTCACTCTGTGCCTGTGCAGGCCTTGGCATTGTTGGGGGGCTGTGTGGCCCTGCCCCGTGCTGTTCCTGCTGCAGCTGTTTCCGCAGGATCATATTGTGTATCATGGCACATACCATAACAATTTGAATACATGTAGCTGGTGAGTACTGCAAGACTCCACCGGATGTGTCCAGACATCAGAATCGTGACTTGAGCATCCAAACACATGCTCTATTATAAGTCTGGTCTGTGCGTGTACCTCATTATGGCATTCTTGTTTGTGTGTGTGTGCATTTCTGATGGGTGTCGTCAGCCACGGCTCCGGTGTGTAACCGACATTCCCCACTAGGTGACCGTAGGGGATGTCCCCATTGGCAAATCTCTGGTACAGCTGCCAAATGTAGATATCATGATAGCTTCCAGGGCAGCCAGCACACACATTCATTATAATGCCCTGGGCATCACACATGACCTGGCAATTGATGGAGGGGAGGCCCCTGCGGTTGATGTAGGCCCTTCCCTGATCACCGGGCGGTGCTTTGATGCATATGTGCATGCAGTCTATAGCACCCACTAGCTCAGGGTATTCTGCTATTTG
The DNA here is from genome assembly GCF_019279795.1 of Protopterus annectens. Classification (NCBI taxonomy): domain Eukaryota; kingdom Metazoa; phylum Chordata; order Ceratodontiformes; family Protopteridae; genus Protopterus; species Protopterus annectens. Next base: position 589,432,066 of record NC_056737.1, on the reverse strand, counting down.
TGGAATAGACACCTATTGCTGGCCAACACCTCATGGGTGTTGAGGAGATATACATGCTCACTGGCATGTGCTGATATGGCATCCAGGAACTGGTGGAATACTCTGGATGTTGATGCCTGTGAGATCCCCATGATATCCCCAGTTAAGCTTTGGGAGGTGCCTGTGGCTAGTATTCCTAGGCCTACACATACCTTCATATCCACTGCCATGGGTTCCCCTCGGTCAGTTCGATGTGTCAGGAGTGGCTGGCACAGTTCAACAATTTGCTGTAGGAGGTCCATGTCCACCCTATAGCGCTCCACTCTCTACAGCTCATGTAGCCCCTGGTAGGTTACCCTGGGTCTGTACACTCTTCTCCGTCTCCTTACTGTGGGTTGATTGGCAGCATTCACATCCTCACCACCCTCAGCCTCTTGCACATGTTGTTGTATGTTGCCTGCTGCAGCCCCTATCATTTTGTAGTTTTGTTTGTTAAAAGTTCCCTGCTTCTATACACCAGTGGTGTAGAATATGGGAAAAAAACAAAGGGGAAGGTGTTTGCATAGTTTATAGTAGTGTTCTGGGCTGGGCTTATCTGCTGCCTGTGTAATTGGCTGATTCTGATACATGTCACCTGCCAGCTATGCTAGTTCTCCTTGATTAACTACTACTGTTTTCTCTTCCCATTGCCTTCCTGTTTAAGCCCAGGGGTGCGCTGTGCAAACACAGTGCTCAAATGTGCACAGAGTTACTATTTCCTGGTTTACCTTTTTTTTCTTTAAAGCCCAGTGGGTGGTGCGCACACCCGCTTAGGCAATGCAAAGATTGCTAGGCAGACTCAGACACACCCCCTTGTTATCTGTGCTTAGCTAGGAGCAAACCTGAGCCACAGGGCTCCAATCCACTTGCAGTATGCCTGACACCCCCACCCCATGATGTCAGCTAACTTCTAGGCTTGCACCAAGCTATTCCTGCACTTATACTGTTGGGACTTGACTAGCATGCTGAGGAAAACTGGGATTCACTATCATTCCCCTCATTTGCATAGGATTGCCTGCTAATGCATA